>NC_136520.1:20277530-20547974 GCF_053919585.1 Euprymna scolopes
GTAGCTATGGAAAAAGTGATTTCTGTGCACGATGGCAGCAGCACATTTTGGGAAGAACCATGGCTGGCTGTTAGGTTTTTGTTGGAATTTTTTGGATGGTATGAATTGGTCTATGACTACAATTAACCATTCGGTCAGGTCTGATACTATAGAGGACACATCCTTTTTAAACATGGAATGCAGAGGTAGATCAGATATGAATGTACAGAAGCTATCCCAGTCAGCCATAGAGTATCGGTATACAGTACGGTGGAGAGGTATGTCTGAAAACTTATTACATTTCATTTTTATCTTAACTGATACAACGGAGTAGTCAGAGGATCCCAGAGGAAATAGAACGGAACATGAACATAGCTCAGGGGAAGTTGTGAGAAAAAGGTCTATAAGGCTTGCATACTGACCGGTAGTATCGGGCACATGGGTGGGTTCGTGGACAATCTGAGTGAGGTCATAGGTAATGGCAAAATCATGACAGAACCTCCCCTCATCATCTGTCTTATTTGAGTGGGTTAACCATTCCACATTCCACAGATGTGAATGTTAGCCAAAGGATAAGCAGACAGGATGTGGTCAATTTTCTCAGATATACTCTTAAAGATAGTAACTCTGCTGTTTTGGGGGCGATAAAGGGCAAATATAAATGCGGTGGTGTAAGCAAGTGCAACTCGGAAGCACATATAAGGTAAATTAGGATCTTGTCTGGAGATATCTCTACCACACGGAAATCCATCTTTAATGTAGGCACATATTCCATGCCAATGGCGATCTTGGGAGGTCAGATTTAGATGTTAAGTTAGAGTATCAGGATTCTAAACATAAGGTTTACTATCATTATATTTTGATTTTCATCTTTGTAAGGGGACATATTAAAATAGGTGCAAAACTGTTACATTTTGGGAATTCATTTTAATTGTCCTGGGACGGGTACTATTCTAATTCCAATTGAAATGTCCTTACATTTCAATTTGCCAACAAACCTCTCCTATAAGAACTAAATGCATTGCTATGTATGCCAACTCATTCTCTTTAACAACTCATTCTCTTTTCTCCTGTAAATTCCAAGCTCATGCTATCTAACATATTCAACATGGCAGCTGTTTGCTGGAAAAAGGGTTCAAACGCATGCATATAAATTACTAAATATCCAAATTTCATGATACAATTTTTAAAACTCACCTAATTTTTGACGAATTACTTTTGGCTTAGATTTCCACTTTACACTGAAGACATACAGGAAACATCCGATGAGAAGAAGAATAACAGCGAATAAACTTTCATGTGGTTTCTGATAAAAGGTGAGCGCAACAATTGCAAGACTGACGATACACAAGATGATCGGAATTGCTAACGGAACCTAAAAGAAATGGAAAAAGAGATTTGTTCAATTCACAAAGATATGCTTCTTATCTGAAAAAATGTATTCTTTGCAGTTTTGCTTTGATTCATGATAGACGTGAACATTAAATTGTTGTAATCAATTGAATCAATGGATGAAGTACGGAATTTTAGCAAGAGTCATTAAACACATTCACATGTTAAATGATGTAAAATGATGATATTAGTTGAAGGCATTTTTGTTTGATTTGCATGATTATCCTAAATTCAAGGGGAAGTAACTCTCCTATTTTGGGAGGAAGTGTCTTGGTGTGATATTTAGAGTGGACTAATTGAAGGAGGAAATTTCTAAATGCAATTTTTGCTAGCTAGCCTTGTAACTCCTTTCCTTATAGAATACTTGAAAGGCTTACTTTTTAGCTAGTTCAGAGGATTGAACACTGATGGTGGGGTCTGCTAACTGACAATTAATGAAGGTAGTTAAGTATCTGTTGATAAAAAAGTCAGTGTTTTTCTAGTTGGCACTTTCCTGGGTGATACAAGAGACCAAACTTGCTAAATGTCAGAGTATTCTCAACTGCCACGTTATACAAGATGGATGACTCGCTCCATCATTGTCATGCTGATGTTTCAACTTTCAGTTTGATTATTTTGCTTCTGAATTCATCACCATTTGTTATAAAAACGATCTTTTCTTGAAATGGCACAATCACATCGACACATTAGTTCCTATCAGATCATCAAAGTTAAGTGATGTGGAGCCTTGTCAATACTAAAATGGGTGACCATTTGGTAATACCAGATGCTGTATGTGCTCGGAGCCTGGACAGGGATGGGCGCTGCCAGGCTATTTTTGCCCAAGACATACTGCATGAAATACTGCAGCTGCCCCACAACCCCAGGGGGTTAAGGGACACGTCATAAGACTCAATTAAGATTGTCAGTTGAATGAAAATGAATATTATGAGAAGATTGAAAATAATGAAATAGGACAACTTGTGAGGATGGTTTATTGTAAATGTTTATTGAAGATGACCATGTTGTAGTCCTCAACGTTACAATTTTGTAGCAATATGTTCCGCACATTGGAAATTCTTGGGAAACACATTCTGTTCATAAAAATTCTGTACGACTTTCGGCTCATAGAGAAAAGAAAGAAATTTCTTTGTAGTTGTGATAACAAGACAAATTCTTGTGAATGCCTTACAAACCAGAGATTGGGTATGAATTGAACATTTTTCATGGCAGTAATGAAAGAGTAGAGAAAAATCAGTAATATCTCTTCTGTCGATTTTGAATTTTGCTCAGATGTGCTACCTATTCGGACATGGCAGCAGTTGAATGCAATATTTGGACATATCTGGCATAGAGTATTGCATCAGTTTTCAGGACTACTTTCTGGAGTGATCAAATCATTTTTCCAGAAATGTTGAAGCTAAGCGTTCAGATCGAGAACATGAACAGAATGTGATAAAAAAGAATTGCGTATAAACAATAAAATGGTTTTAATATTGTTTGTTTTTTAAATATTAACTGAGGAACCAATTTGAGTTAAACTTTATTTAGGATTATGCATATAATCAGAGAAAAACATGTTTGAAATGTGTAAATATGTTAAAATAATGAAGATTTTTATAAAAAGGAACCAATGCTATATTTGTTTTGTATTGCTCAAGATGAAGAAATTATTAAAATGTTTTTTCTATTACTATGCGTCATACTAACTTGATTTTAACTCCAAAACGTTTATAATGTTATAATCTTTAGAAATAGTAATTTTATTTGAATTTTTAAAAAAAACTGTTCATATTGTCAATCTGAATTTTTACGAATCCAATCATTTGGATGACGTCTTTATACACAAGAAAAAAATCCTAATCTATAATTAGGATTTTTTTCTTGGTGTACATTTTGTAAAAACAAATAATAGATAATAATTTATGTGAGAGTGAACGTGAGAATGAATGAAAACTGGAAAAAAAGCAAATAAGGACATGAAAATTTGGTTCACCTTTACAGGACGATACAATTTTGGCTCCTTTATTCTGAGGTAGACCTGCCCAGCAAAGACAATGACAAGAATTGTGGCAAATCCGAAACCTTCCATTTCAATAAGGAAAAAAATGTCTCCAGATTGTTGATATGATAAAACCAGGATTAGCTGAAAGAAAAAAGATTTGATGCTGTCAGAGTAATATATTAGGACCCTACACTAGTAAATAGAGATTATGTTAACTAGTATGAGGATTACAAAAGAACATATCAAGATAACCTAGTGGCAAATGGAAATAAACGTAGTTGCAGCTGATGTGACTGAAGCAGGAAGGTCAAGAGTTACCTCTCTAGACAAAACGCACTAGGAAAGCAGCAGTCAAATGATATTACAACATAAAAATGACATCACATGTTTAAGGAACAAAATGTTTCTAATCAGTTGGATTCAAAATGCGTGAGAGGTGACATGCATCTGAAAACTGTGGAGAAAATCTAAACAAATGTCACCCAAATGTCTGCTGTCTGGTTTCTCAATCTTTAAGCTCAAATAAAAAAAAAAGAATTGGAGTTAGATTGGTCTTTTCCTTCCTTCAACAACCTTTCTCTCGATAAAACTTTTGTCCATTGTGTTTCCATACATGAGTTTTATTTGCAGAAGTTAAACGGATAATCAACAGAAAATGGTCAGTCATGAACAACAAAAGAAGTGACAATAAAAAGAATAAAAGACCAGTGACTGCGCATGTATGTAAAAAGTCTTTGTTTTGTTGATTGTTTCTCGGTCACTCACTAGTGATAATGCACATCTGCACAAGTGCGTGTTTGTTGGAAACGACAAGTGCGAACGATTAATTTTAACATTTGAAAACGTTATATCAGGATCAAACAGAATTGGACGATGATGATGACAATGATTAGGAACCAAATGAGTCACATGGAATCCAAATTATCATGCCTCTTTAGGATCATCATATTTCAATCAATTCTTTGATAAAAACATTACAAATGTAAGCACATTTATGGAATAGACCATGTGTGACCCATTGAGTCAGTATTTGTCATATAATTTCCCCATGAACTTTTGTATTTACTAAATTTTTTATTACAAGTTACATAAATCTGTTATTGGCAGAACAGATTTATGTAACTTGATACACGTGAAAAACAAATGTTTTTCAACTGATTTTATTTATGTTACAAGAAAAGTTGCCTTTTCTTGTAAGAAAAAAAAAAAAAAGTAAAAATGAAATAGGAGAGACGAGATTCAAACCTCGTAACAAGATTCAGGAACAGGGTCAGAAATGGAATTTACCCATTGTTTAGTTTTCACATAAAAGAGTTTAGATATGTTGTTTGAAAAGGAATTTAATTATTCAATTCTTTTTATGAAAACGGAATTAAAATAAGGTCATATAGAAAGCAAACAACATAAAATTAAAAATATTGAAAAATAAGTTAGGTCAAAAAATAGGTTAGTAAGAATTCTTGTCTGCAGACATGTGAGGATCGCATATGAGTTCTCCACGTGAGTTCGAGCATGTTTTTGGCCATGCGTGTGACGTCATGATAGGAAATGAATTCTCAATATAGTTGCTAGTTTTAGGAGACAGAAGCAGACAGAGTCGGAGAGACAGAGGGAGAGAGTTGGACAGATGGGAGACAGAAGGCTGTCCCCTTTTGGAAGCGAAGGGTTAGAGAGTTTTAATCATGTAGTCGATTGTTTAATTCCTGGATGTGAAATCATTGCAACTGGCCGAAGTAATGAAGGAACATCTCACCAATTTTGTAACTGCGTCTTCGTGTTGCGTCATTCTCAACAAAGGTAATGTGTAATCTTATATGAACACATCTTTATGTATAAACCCCATCCTTAAGTAATGTGTTTCTCCATCTTAAGAAATGTGTCTCCCTCTCGATCATAAGTAATGATTGTTCCCTCCTGTGTCATAAGAACTGATAACCCTAAACCTCCTCTCTACAATACATGTGTAAGTAAGAAGAAATATGTTACAAGATTCACAGACTGTAAAATGTATAAATGCCTCTTCTCTCCTCTCATCAAATCGTATATATGCACCCATCGTCTCTAAATATGACCCCGTCCCCTATGCAACATTTAATCATGGCTGATAAGGCACCCTATTACACTTTGTAATTTGGAAATCAACCACTTTTTGTAAAAGTCTTATTAAACCACCAAGTATGAATAAAAATGACTTTCCTTCTATTTACAATCCAGAAAATAGAATGATCACATTTTCATGCTTTAAAAAGGAAAAAATACATTTTTAAACCTTCCTTTCCCCCTTCTAAAATCTTCTTATTAAATTAAAATTTTTAAAAATTTTTATTACATTTTCACCCTAAATACATTGCCACTTTGATGTAGGGGGCTACTATCAGGGACATAAGCTACAGGGGCACTGTGTTGGGAGTTGGGCAGCAAGATATCGGTTCATGTTACACTTGAACTTATGCATGTCAGTAGAGTTGGGGAAGCAGGAACCCAGAAGTAAATTCCAACGTCTAGCGGTTCTGGGGAAGAAACTACTGGAGTAGAAGGTTCTCTTACATCTAGGGAGAACTACTGTGAAAAGGTGGGATTTTGCTGCTTGTTGGGTTTGTCGGGGGTATTTTATGTTGAGGGAGTACAAGTGCTTGCAGTTCATCGGAGTATTCACCATTAAAGTACTTGTAGAATAGGCAGAGAGATGCTACATTTCGTCAATGAGACAGAGGCTGAAGCTTAGATGACAGTTCAGGACCTATCAGGTTGGCGACTCTCTTTTGAACCCTGTCTAGGAGTGAGAGACTAGTAGCAGATGCACCAGCTCAAATATGACAACAATACTCCATACATGGGCGAATGGTGGCCTTATAGAGGTACAGGATACTTTCAAGCGTTAGTAGCTTTCTAGCACGGTAGAGAGAACCTACCTTTTTCGCAGTGGTCCTGGCAATGCTCTCAATGTAATTTTTCCACCTCATGTTTCCTGTGAACTGAGTGGATGAGGAGTTTAAAAGATGTGCTTTCAGATAGAGAATCTTTGGCCATTGATATTGGTGGTAGAGAATGTTTCTTGTAGTTATTGAAGGAAACAAGTTTAGTCTTGGCAGCATTGAATGTGATTATCCATTTTTGTCCCCATTCCACTACAGATTGGAGGTCTCCCTCTATTATTTTTGCCATTTCTTTAGATATATGTTCATTTGTTTTCCTGTCGTGTCTGTTATAGAACGTGGTGTCATCAGCATATACACCCATCTCACAGACAATTTTGTCAGGGAGGTCATTGATGAATATTAGGAATAATAGAGGTCCAAGGATAGACCCCTGAGGCACTCCCACATTTATATCATTGTTTAGATGTACGACCATTGAGGACAACCTTAATTTTTCTCTTATCTAAGATGGATTTAATTATGTTAAGTATTCTTTCAGTGATACCGTATGATCTGATTTTCCTGATAAGACCCTCATGCCCTACCCTGTCAAAAGCCTTAGATATATCCAGAGCTACCGCTCTACCCTCCCTTGCTTTGTCAAGTGAATAGTATATATGCTCAGAGATTACAGTTAGGATGTCTGCTGTGGAACGGGCTTGCCTAAATCCATATTGTTGGTCGGTCAGAAGTTTAGTATCTGTAAGGTGATAGACTAGAGCTTGGTTAATTATGTACTCAAATAGTTTGGCGAAAATGGGGAGGAGGCTAATGGGGCAGTAAAATATATTTTACAGTTGCTAATGCTTTATGTACATAAAATTTTTATATAAAAAAATAATCCAATAAAATAAACAGTTGCTATTCACTGTTTAATTGGCTCTTACTCTTCTCCTTTTTTGACCTACATTTGACTTAGAGAAAGAAGGTAGAAAAATGTTGGGCTTATGTGTTTAATAACGTTACCATTTCATACTTACCTGTGGGTCATTTGATTAGTGTACGATATTTAAAGACACAGATTGTGAGTTCGAATCTCACTTGGGGTGTAATTATTTTTACTCTGCTTTTTTGTTGCAGAATGAATTTAGATCACCCAAATTCAAATATTATTAAGCATATTGTTTAGTTGTCTTCTATGAATACTGCAGAGAGCTTTGCTTGAAAACAATACTATGACAGTCTTGGGCCAATGAGCTGTCAATTTATATGCAAGAAATGTAAACAATGAAGATGGATGAGAACTCAGATGTAGATGGCAAAGCTGTTGAGGTCGTCAAGAAATTTTGTTAATTTGCTAATACCAAAGGAGCACAAGGTGGAGTAGGTGCTAGTATGATTGCAAGAATTGTGGATGAAGTAAGTTCAGGGAACTTGTGTGCTTACTAATCAGCAAAATGTTATCACTGTGTAGAACAAAAGAGTGTATGTGGTGTAATGATGTATGGAAATGAAACTTGCCCAGTGAGAGTTGAGGACATGCGTTGCATGGAGAGAAATAACATGAAAATGATACAATAGAATGTGAATCTTAAAGACATGCCTACTTTCGATGACCCCAGAGGAAGATTAAATCTGGACAGTATAGGGGATGTGTGCAGAACAGGACATTTTGATGGTTTGGCCGCATTGAAAGAATGGATGAGAGTTCTTCAGTAAATGTACAATGATATGTTATGATAGATGAATGCAAAAGAAATAGGATAGTAGGGGATGCAAAGGAAAAGATGGGAGGAAGTGGTCAAAATGGATTTAGAGTAAAAGGGATTAATAAAAACCTGGCCAGAAACAGATTAGTTTGAAAGTCAATTTTCTGAAGCTGTCCAACAAATACCAGCATATAAAATGGATGTTACACCAATAATGCTGACAATGCTGCTGCTGATTATTATAATAATAATAATATATAGATTTTTACAAGAATTATATGCCTATGATGTTGATCAAAGATTATAAGTTATGAAAAATTCTTTGTCTTGTTCACAAGTTATGAAAAATTCTTTGTCTTGTTCACAAGTTATGAAAAATTCTTTGTCTTGTTCACAAGTTATGAAAAATTCTTTGTCTTGTTCACAAGTTATGAAAAATTCTTTGTCTTGTTCACAAGTTATGAAAAATTCTTTGTCTTGTTCACAAGTTATGAAAAATTCTTTGTCTTGTTCACAAGTTATGAAAAATTCTTTGTCTTGTTCACAAGTTATGAAAAATTCTTTGTCTTGTTCACAAGTTATGAAAAATTCTTTGTCTTGTTCACAAGTTATGAAAAATTCTTTGTCTTGTTCACAAGTTATGAAAAATTCTTTGTCTTGTTCACAAGTTATGAAAAATTCTTTGTCTTGTTCACAAGTTATGATTTCATGTGTCTTGTTTCTAAGCATAAGTTAAAATATTTCTTGTAAAGTTTTATTTTATAACAAGAAATACTGAATGAACATTTTGTTATGATTTCAGCAGATGAGTCTCATTTATACTAAGATGTTTTATAGTTTTTTTTTTTTTTCAAAATCTGTCTAAGAAGAAAATGTCCAAGGGAGGCAACTTACAATGACAATTAAAGATGGAGCTGGTGTCAGGTTCTTCACTGTAATCATCGATATGATTTTTGGCATGTGGTTATTTTGTGCACCAACAAAGAATAATCTGCAGAGAAAGAAAGAAAATAATTCATTGAGATTCAAAGATTTTAATTTTGTTATAAATTTTGTATAACCTATTTCGGTTAGAAATTGATATTTTCACATTTTTAATAGAAATATAGTTATATATAAGATCGATTTTTTATTTTTATTAGCAATTTTGTGATATATTTAATTGTGACGCTCGCCTGAGCATTGAGAAGTTACCTGCCCTTTGTTTATTACATCACCCCTTTTATTTGGGACATATTTTTATTATTATTACTTTTATTTATTAAATACTTTTTTATGCACAAAATTTATCCATGAACTTTTGACAAGGATTGAACTCGTAACAGCTCGATTGGCAGCCTGATGTATTTCCACCAAGCTACAATACCTTGTCAAATTTTATTTCATCGGTTTAAATGTAAGATCGATGTTGATGACTGGTTATACCCAGAAATACATGTTCATGGATAACTTTTGTGAACGAAAAAATATTTAATGAATATTTGAATAAAATAGTCAAATGTTTTATAAATAAAATTAATAAAACATCATATATATATATATATATATATATATATATATATATATATATATATATATATATATATACTAGCGTTGCCCGGTCATAAAATAGACTTAAATATGATATTTTTATTTATGCAGATTTTTATTTACTAGGTCAATCTCTACTGATATTGTATCCAATATATAGTAATGATTTCAAAAGTAAAAAAAACAAAAAAAAAAATGACTTGAGTGCCATCAGCTAGAATCGAAACCAAAACAGTTCTGCAGCCTTATCTGTTACCGCAAAATTCATATGTATACCAAAATTACGAAAAATAATGTTGTTTAATTGATAACTATTTGTGCACGTGCAGAAGTAACAGGTTTAGTTGACTTACTTCTGCCAAGTTCAATGTCATTTTTTAAAAATTTTTTCACTCATTAGTAACTATTTTTACTGGCAAAAAAAACAAATCAATTTGTCCCACAGCTTCAAATTCTCTATAAATCAATTTTCAAATCTGTATATCAAAAATTCAGGAGTTTGACAGAAACTGTCTGCACACAAAGACAAGGTCACATATATATATATATATATATATATATATATATATATATATATATATATGTATATGTTCATGTGTTGAAACGTTTTCATCCTAAATGCTACGCAATTATGCACAATGTAGAAAATATGCATAAATAGAATTGTGTGTAAAAGAAAATTGTATTTTAAGTCAATTTAATCATATTTTAATTTTATTTATTGCTAAAAAGAAGGAAGAATTTTTCAACCACAAATCCTTATTATTGATTAATATCAATAATATTTTCTTCATTTAATGTTATTTTTCTCTTGTTCAAGGTCAGATTTTTAAATCATGAGGAAATAAAATTTCAAATCTAAAAGTTTTAATGCAAAAAATGATGTCTGCAACCGTAAACTATGTACAGATTGATTGATCAGTCCTACACATGTCATGTGATGTTGATGATGATGATCATCATCATCATCATCTTCACTATCGAATTCCTTTTCTCCTTTCTCTTCTGTCTCCCGGTTTAATCACCATACCATGTGACCCCCCCCCTTCTTTCTATTTCATTTCAATTCTCTTATCTCACTAAAAAATTTAAAGAAAGCATCATTATTTTACCTGGACATGGCTAAAGATGTTCCATTGATCATTCCTACGACGGATATGGCAATCAAAATTGGCATTAACCATGCCATGACACCAAGCGTGCGATTTGCAAAAGTCTGAGAAAAAGAAGAAAAAAGAGATTGTTATCAAGAGAATAAACAGTTATTTTTTCATCATAAAATGTAAAATGTGCATCAACAAAATTAGAGTCACTTTTATTCAAAAAATGTTACTAATCCTGTGTGTGATAATCTGATCCAATTTAAAATTTTGTCAACCACGTTTTTTTAAATCTTTTATTATTTATTAAGATAAATAAAAGATTAAAAAAAACGTTGACAAATTTTTATTATAGTAATCGAACTCTTCCATACTTTTATGATCAATACCTTTTTTACTAGAAATTACATACAAAATTTTTTACTAGAAATTACATACAAAATTTTTTACTAGAAATTACATACAAAATTTTTTACTAGAAATTACATACAAAATTTTTTACTAGAAATTACATACAAAATTTTTTACTAGAAATTACATACAAAATTTTTTACTAGAAATTACATACAAAATTTTTTACTAGAAATTACATACAAAATTTTTTACTAGAAATTACATATAAAATTTTTTACTAGAAATTACATACAAAACTTTTTACTAGAAATTACATACAAAATTTTTTACTAGAAATTACATACAAAATTTTTTACTAGAAATTACATACAAAGACCTGCTTGAAAGGTAATACAAGACAAAAAAATTGTTAGAAAGAAAAAATTTATCTTTAATGAATTTTATCGATTCTTATATTTACTCATATTTTAGTTTAGTTATAAATAAAGAAAAGTTTTATATTTACTTACAATTTGTTTTCTTTAGTCACAAAGAAAGGTTTTTATATCTAATCTAATATATAATAAAATGATTGCAGAAATTCCCATCTGGACCAAAGTAGCATAGGTTTTCAACAACAAATGCTACATAGAAATTTATTATGTCTAAACTATTATCCACCATCTTATATAACTTTAGAATGCCGTTTTAGACACATTAGTTATAATAAAATACTACATTACATCCTCGGAGAAACATCACCACGATCGCCAACATCTTTATAGGAAGTAGTTTATATTTTTCCCTCTAATTCTTATGTCCTCCCACTTCATCCAGTCATTACCGGGAAGGAGCACACACATTATTACTATACTGACATTGCACCCTTCATAATTGGATCAAAAACTCATATACATACCATTAACTTTCAATTCCCCAATGCAAAAATAACAATTTCTCCCATTCCGAAATTCCCTCCATTCCCATTGGCTGAAACCTGATTCTGGATTACAATCTTATTAACATAAATGAACATGGTCACCATTTACAAATATGGCTGCTCTCTCTACACAACGCAACCGTTAAAAAATAAATTAATCCAAATACAAGCATATTAAAACACCCATTATTAGAAATTTTAGTACTGATACACTTACACTTAAATATGTACACATTAACTATTCGAAACAACCACACTCCCACAAAAGTACCCTGAAAACAAAATATATTACATTTACGTTTAACTGTGTTTACCTTTTACGCTTTCCAAGGGACGATTTTTTCCTTCTACTGAGCTTTATTACAGGCTATTTTATTTTTATCTTTAAATATCTTTAGCTTCTTTTTATAACACTAAACAGTTCTAGACCTTCCGTCTCCAAAAAATTAAACAAAATTACCATACCCTGAACCCAATATTTTCTGCATGTACACTATATACTTGCTTAATGCAAAACCTTCTTTGTGTGTTTACCTTTTACGCTTTCTGAGCAACAATGCTTTCCTTCTACTGTGCATTACAGGTTGTTACATTTTTAAATAGAGTTTTTTTCTTTATAACACATAACAATTCTCTCTGCTAATTCAGAAAATCGTAATTATATTTGACGGATACTTACGATACATTATGACATATAATGCCCTCTCCACACAATTATTCTCCCACCCCCACCCATTCTCAAAATAAACATATCCTGAACCCAATATTTTATATATGTAGGTTAAAAACTTTGCATAAGAGATCACTTATTTGTTATAAGTTTGCATATACACCAGTTCCTTTTTTTTTTTCAATATAAATTTTTTACCTTAGCTCCAACTACACACTTTTCTTTAAAATGAAGACTTTTATAGGTTTCCCACTATGCGGATTTAGAAAATCTCATTTTTATTTAGCAGATACAAATAGTTTCCAAGATATAATTCCCTGTATTGTGCATTTTAATTACTGGCTGCCAGATTAGTACACACAGACTGACCGACACTGCTACCACAAATTTTTTTGTTCATTCAGAGCATATGAATCCTGACAGCGATTATCAGGGTTACATTTCAGGTAAATGTTTTGACAACCACACCCTCACTCACAAAATGAGGTGTCTATTACGAAAGCCGTTCCTAACATGAAGAGGTTGGTGGTTGGCCAACAACAACAGCAGTACTATATTTTTTTACGCCAGGCAACACTGGTTAACAGGTCCTGCTAGTTTAATTATATTTTTTAGTCATAAATAAAGAAAAGTTTTTATATTTAATCATATTTTATTTTTAATTATTATAAATAAAGATTTTTATATAAAATCATGTTTTATTTTTTATTAGCCATGAATAAAGAAAAATTTTTATATTTAATTATATTCCATTTTTATTATTCATAAAT
Organism: Euprymna scolopes; assembly: GCF_053919585.1. Classification (NCBI taxonomy): domain Eukaryota; kingdom Metazoa; phylum Mollusca; class Cephalopoda; order Sepiida; family Sepiolidae; genus Euprymna; species Euprymna scolopes. The sequence continues at coordinate 20,290,796 of NC_136520.1, forward strand.
AAAGGTTTTTTATATGTAATCATATTTTATTAGTTTTTAGTCACAAATAAATGAAGATTTTATATATAATAATATTTTATTATTTCTTTTAGTCAAAAATAATGATTTTTTTATATTTAATCATATTTCATTATTTTAGTTATGAATAAATACAAATTTTATATTTAATCATATTTTATATTTTTAATGAAAAAATATTGAAAAATATAGAAATGTTTTATATTTAATCATATTTTATTTAGTCATGAATAAAAAGTTTTTATATTTAATCATATTTAATTTTTTTTAGTCATAAATAAATAAAGGTTTTTATATGTAATTATATTTAATATTTTTGTCATAAATAAAGATTGAGAAGTTCTCAGCCCCACAGTTAGAATTTCTAATATCCAAATCACCAGGTACAAATAATTTTTTTATCTTCAGAAACAAGGAATCTACTTTTTTTTCTTTCCCTTGGTTTACAGAGAAAAATAAAGAGAGGGAGAAAGAAGGCGAGGGAAAGACTAAGAGAAAAAATAGAAAGAATGCCACCTGTTCTGAATTCAAGAGAGAAAGAAAGTTTCGGCTCATTCTTTTTCTTTTTTTTTTTTTCCTTCCTTTCATTGCCCTTGGCTAACAGAGCGACAGAAAGATAATAAGGAGGAAGACACAGAAGTATAGCCTGCATCTGAGAGAAATTGTCTTATCACATTGATGTTTCTTGAGATGCCGGTCGTGGTTAGAATGAACACTTGTAAGACAGGTTAGGGTGGTAAGACAGAAAACTGTTAATTGTGAGCAGAATACTTGAGCTTGATTGTTTTTTATTGATTTTCATTATGGAATTGGTTCTTGTATATTATATGTATTATTTTCGAGAGGAAAAGAGAGAAAAGAGTAGAGAGAAGGAGAGCAAAAGACTAATGGCTACTTTTATGAGTCATTCTTTTAAACGTCTGCTTAAAACTTCCCAACATGCTATGTGATCACAAGATTTCCTGTGCCTATGCACATCATATTTGAACTTTTTGATTTTTGGACAGCTTACACCCTAACTGGTGCTGTTTCTGCAAGGCTGCCAAAATACAAGCTAATACCAAAATACAACCTAATATCGTTCAACAAAAAAGTCAAGTATTACATAAAACATTCAATTTAAAGGGTTGAGTAATTGTATGAAACGAAATGAAACAATATTTTGAGATCGCTCTGAATTCATTTTCACATTTTAACAGTTTTTTGATCCGTCATTGGATTTTTATATGAGGCTTAACTGTTCTGAATGAATTTTAGATATTTTAAAAAACTACACAGCTGTCAATAGTTATGTAAATTCAGTTCATTACGACAAAAAAATAGACAAACGCTTTAGTTAACTTTCAAATCTATTTTTGGTTTATTACTTTGCTTAGAGATGAGGAAAGCGAGTGGGATATTTAAAAAAGAATGAAATTATTTTGTAAGTTTTAAATGACATTGCTGTGGAAATCAATGGTATTGTTTTATTGTCTCAACTGTAACTATTTTCTGTCGACTAGTAGGGAAACCCGATGTTGTCCAGTAACATGAACAACATAAAAGATTTTGAAAAGTTGGTGTGGAATTTTTCTTTTAAAACCTTTCTCTTTCCTTCGTACTCTCTCTCTCTCTCTCTCTGTCTCTCTCTCTCTCTCTCTTATAATTTAATAGAATGAAAGCAAGAAAGAAAAAAGTTAAGGGACAGCTGTTTAACCTAGTTTCAGTGTTATTTTTGGCACAACAACAAGCAAGAAAAAAAAAGAAATTAATTTTCATGCCTTTCCCCATACACATTAATTCCCTATGACACCATATAAATCAATATTGCAATACAATTTTTAGGGGAAGGAGTCACATTAAATACAATGGTATAAGTTTAAGTATATCTTGTGTAGATATTTAGTTTTAGCATACACCGAATTATGACTTTGTTATAGTGTTTAAAGCATTTGAGTGTTAACTGTTCCACTAACGTTCCCTAATGAATTGTAAACTGTGTTTTGCTTCCAAGTAACACTTTTCTGCTTCAAATTCGACACATTGCTGTTAAAATTTATTATTCAAAATTCGACACATTGCTGTTAAAATTTATTATTCAAAATTCGACACATTGCTATTAAAATTTATTATTCAAAATTCGACACATTGCTGTTAAAATTTATTATTCAAAATTCGACACATTGCTGTTAAAATTTATTATTCAAAATTCGACACATTGCTGTTAAAATTTATTATTCGAAATTCGACACATTGCTGTTAAAATTTATTATTCAAAATTCGACACATTGCTGTTAAAATTTATTATTCAAAATTCGACACATTGCTGTTAAAATTTATTATTCAAAATTCGACACATTGCTGTTAAAATTTATTATTCAAAATTCGACACATTGCTGTTAAAATTTATTATTCAAAATTCGACACATTGCTGTTAAAATTTATTATTCAAAATTCGACACATTGCTGTTAAAATTTATTATTCAAAATTCGACACATTGCTATTAAAATTTATTATTCAAAATTCGACACATTGCTGTTAAAATTTATTATTCAAAATTCGACACATTGCTGTTAAAATTTATTATTCAAAATTCGACACATTGCTATTAAGATTTATTATTCAAAATTCGACACATTGCTGTTAAAATTTATTATTCAAAATTCGACACATTGCTGTTAAAATTTATTATTCAAAATTCGACACATTGCTATTAAAATTTATTATTCAAAATTCGACACATTGCTGTTAAAATTTATTATTCAAAATTCGACACATTGCTGTTAAAATTTATTATTCAAAATTCGACACATTGCTATTAAAATTTATTATTCAAAATTCGACACATTGCTGTTAAAATTTATTATTCAAAATTCGACACATTGCTGTTAAAATTTATTATTCAAAATTCGACACATTGCTATTAAAATTTATTATTCAAAATTCGACACATTGCTATTAAAATTTATTATTCAAAATTCGACACATTGCTGTTAAAATTTATTATTCAAAATTCGACACATTGCTATTAAAATTTATTATTCAAAATTCGACACATTGCTGTTAAAATTTATTATTCAAAATTCGACACATTGCTATTAAAATTTATTATTCAAAATTCGACACATTGCTATTAAAATTTATTATTCAAAATTCGACACATTGCTGTTAAAATTTATTATTCAAAATTCGACACATTGCTATTAAAATTTATTATTCAAAATTCGACACATTGCTATTAAAATTTATTATTCAAAATTCGACACATTGCTGTTAAAATTTATTATTCGAAATTCGACACATTGCTATTAAAATTTATTATTCAAAATTCGACACATTGCTGTTAAAATTTATTATTCGAAATTCGACACATTGCTGTTAAAATTTATTATTCAAAATTCGACACATTGCTGTTAAAATTTATTATTCAAAATTCGACACATTGCTGTTAAAATTTATTATTCAAAATTCGACACATTGCTGTTCAAATTTATTATTCAAAATTCGACACATTGCTATTAAAATTTATTATTCAAAATTCGACACATTGCTATTAAAATTTATTATTCGAAATTCGACACATTGCTGTTAAAATTTATTATTCAAAATTCGACACATTGCTATTAAAATTTATTATTCAAAATTTGACACATTGCTATTAAAATTTATTATTCAAAATTCGACACATTGCTATTAAAATTTATTATTCAAAATTTGACACATTGCTGTTAAAATTTATTATTCAAAATTCGACACATTGCTGTTAAAATTTATTATTCAAAATTTGACACATTGCTGTTAAAATTTATTATTCAAAATTCGACACATTGCTATTAAAATTTATTATTCAAAATTCGACACATTGCTGTTAAAATTTATTATTCAAAATTCGACACATTGCTATTAAAATTTATTATTCAAAATTCGACACATTGCAATTAAAATTTATTATTCAAAATTTGACACATTGCTGTTAAAATTTATTATTCAAAATTTGACACATTGCTATTAAAATTTATTATTCAAAATTCGACACATTGCTGTTAAAATTTATTATTCAAAATTTGACACATTGCTGTTAAAATTTATTATTCAAAATTCGACACATTGCTATTAAAATTTATTATTCAAAATTCGACACATTGCTATTAAAATTTATTATTCAAAATTTGACACATTGCTGTTAAAATTTATTATTCAAAATTCGACACATTGCTATTAAAATTTATTATTCAAAATTCGACACATTGCTATTAAAATTTATTATTCAAAATTTGACACATTGCTGTTAAAATTTATTATTCAAAATTCGACACATTGCTGTTAAAATTTATTATTCAAAATTCGACACATTGCTGTTAAAATTTATTATTCAAAATTCGACACATTGCTATTAAAATTTATTATTCAAAATTCGACACATTGCTATTAAAATTTATTATTCAAAATTCGACACATTGCTGTTAAAATTTATTATTCAAAATTCGACACATTGCTGTTAAAATTTATTATTCGAAATTCGACACATTGCTGTTAAAATTTATTATTCAAAATTCGACACATTGCTGTTAAAATTTATTATTCAAAATTCGACACATTGCTGTTAAAATTTATTATTCAAAATTCGACACATTGCTATTAAAATTTATTATTCAAAATTTGACACATTGCTGTTAAAATTTATTATTCAAAATTCGACACATTGCTGTTAAAATTTATTATTCAAAATTCGACACATTGCTGTTAAAATTTATTATTCGAAATTCGACACATTGCTGTTAAAATTTACCACTCAGAATTCGACACATTGCTGTTAAAATTTATTACTCAAAATTCAAAAATTTTATGTTAGAATTCACTACTCTAAGTCTTACACTGTTGCTAAAATCCTGTTACTCCAAAACATGACGCATTGCTGATAAAACTTGCTACTCCAACATCCAATCGACTTAGTCTTTGAAAAATCAGGCCTTTTATATCTAACAGAAAGCATCTCATTTTCATATTAGGTGATCATAGCGCAAGCAGATAAAGAGAAAAGAGACATTTTTTTTTTCTTCATTTGTTTTGACTGCATGGGACTCTACAAAAATAGTCTTGTACCAATTTTTTAAGTGTTTTATCACAGAAGAGTAACTTATCTTACCTTTGGTAGCATTTCATACCACAGATATATAACAGATTAGTGAAAATTCTTTTTGCTTGGTGTTACATGAAGCAGATTTAATCTAGGGGATAATGAAATACTCTATATTTAAAAGGGCAGTAACTCTTTACCCTTTGTCATCACCCTTGACACTGACTGTATTATGGAAAGCAAAGTTATGTCTCTTTTGAATTTTAGACTAGCCGATATTGGAAATACATTCAAAGTCAGTACAAATAATGATATCCTCATTATAAAGTAAATCTTCTTCATTATGTGCGATTTTATGTAAGTGCCGAAAACTATATAAAGGGCTCACACAAATAGAAAATAAAATGACGGTCATTTTAAAATTTCAACATTAATAAATTCATTTTTTCCCAATCTGTCAGCATATTAGGTTGTTTGCGAAACATTTGCCAATTTTTCAATTCACTTTTAGATCAATTTTTTAATTATTTTTTAAAATATATGATACCAGTCTGCGCAGAGTTTTTTACAAAAAAGGTTTTATAGTCTTATAGAAATTGATAATAATTAAATACATAAAAAGAATTAAATTAAATAATAAATATGATGTATATAAATAATTACATTTTAATTTGAAAAAAAAAATTCTCTTAATTAAAAATTTTATAAATTTTTACAAAAGATTACAAAACAAAATGTTCATAATTCAACCAAAAATAAAAGCTCAAGAAAACAATGTTGAGCCAACATGGGTTATTTTAATTGTTTCTTATTTTGGTTTGCCTCCAGTATTGATCCCCAAGTTCCTATACAAGCATTCATTTATCTGGCCCATTTATTTGGCATTTTACCTCATCAATTTGCTTCAGATAGTCAGCCACTGTCAAAATACTGACATCAAATGCCTTAGGCATAATTATTTTTACATTTCTCTGATACTGGAGTGGGTTTTTTCTTCAACAACTGTTTTCAGACTTTCATTCGAAGAATGTGTGGGCACTTTCTACCTCCTTCATTTTTAAGACTCATTACTTCAATCATTTGTCAGATAGGAGTTAAGGTTTATAACCTCCAATTACCTGTAAAACATTTCACCCAATGCCCTGTTATAACATTTGTAACAGTTATTGTAATTGACAACAAATTTATAAATTTATCTAAAAATTTATTGTTAATTACAACAAGAATTTTTATTAATAAAATTTGCTGTTGTAATTTACAACAAATTTTATTAATGAATTAATGTTTTATTAATAAATCTATCAGTCAGCTATTTTAATTAATTACTTTGTCGAATTCGATTTTTCTGGCCTTAAATTGCTAACATATTATTAAGATCACATTAACACCATAGACATCCAATATTAATAAATCCTGGTACTGCTGCCGTTTACTGTATTGAAGTTGGCATCTTCCGGGAATTTACATATTCAGCCAGTAAAAGTCGAATGAAAATTTTGTGGTATCAAAATCAGAACAAGCAAACCAAAAAAATTAATACAAAAATAGTTATTTACTTTTTCAAACTGAAAAACTTAAGGAAAAAGCATTCAAATCAGGAAAAAAAAATAGTCATCGTATGATAATTTCAATAAAAAATATTTATAAGAAAATATAATGAAACAACTGTTAGCAAAAAAATTAATTTTTTGATAATTTTTTTTACTGGTACAGTTTTTGAATCTGACCGAGTAGATTAGTTTTTTTTTTTTTTTTTTTTTTTTTTGTAGGGTTAAGGTCATAAATAGCATGTTGTGCAACTTATCTTTTATAAGTTCTGAGAAAATTCAATAATTTCTCCCAAAGACTGAAGTGTCTGCCCTTAATGCGATGAAATTCATAATTGCTTTAATCAATTTTCTTATCTTTTTAACTTTTCTATTTTATTGTCAACACCAGTTCACCATTCTAGTTGCCATAAAATAACTTTTCCCACGTTTTTTAATTTTTGTGTTTGATAATTTTATTAAATAAATAAAAAAAAATCTGTTTTTCATCGATTTACTGCAAATTATTGATCAGTGTTGTTAAAACAATCGCCTCATTTTTAATTGACTTAAATGAGTTTATTATTTAATCAATATATTTAAATTTTGTTATAAACAAAGCAAAGCAGAGTCAACCAAATCATCGAGTACTAATTTAACGATATTCACAAATGGAAACAAACGAAAGAAAGTCTTAAATTGTTATTTTTGATTTCATTCTTGTTTATTCGAGTCTAGAGATAGGGCCTGAGAGAGAGAGAGAGAGAGAGAGAGAGAGAGAGAGAGAGCAAAAGAAAGTGAGAGAAGAGAGAGTAAAAGAAAGTGAGAGAAGAGAGAGTAAAAGAAAGTGAGAGAAGAGAGAGCAAAAGAAAGTGAGAGAAGAGGGTAAAGAAAAAAAAAATTATTTAATAGCATCATCATTTCATACTTGTTTTCATAGATCAAACATTTAACGTGCTATACATAGAGATTGTGGGTTCAAACCCCACTCAAAGCATAATTATTTTTACTTTGATTTTAACCTCAAAATGAACGAAAACATTTCAAATTACATGGGCAGATTGTTTTGTTTACTTTTCATTTTTTTCTTGTAATTCATGAAAATTAGAATCCCAGGCAACACTGAATTGCCCTGCGCATAATAAGACAACCAAATACAATTTTTTTTATGCTGAGCCTGCCACGTTACAAAGGTTTGACTTACCACTGCAACAGCTGTGGACATAAGCATATCCGAAGGTGATAAAACACCGAGGTAGGCTATGTTCGTTATCAAATAAACTATGATAACAATTGTCATCGATATCAAAATTGCTAGCGGCAAATTTCTGGAAGAAGAAAACAATAAGAATTTAATTAAGAACACAATTTTAAACATTTGTTTTGTCAATTTCTTTATTTCACTTGATAGCAAATATTAAAGGTTTCATTTTTAGATACTCTTCATACCAACTGCACCGGCATACCATACACATACAGAATAAATTCATCCCCACCCCGCTCGGAATTGTTAATAAAATTCATCATTCTTTCCTGCAATCCAACGATATTTCATAAAAAAATAAACATCACTAACAAAACTTAAGGTTATGCCTTGCTTGTCCACCACATTTCATTCATGAATGTCCAACAGTTTTTGTTTTTATCGCTGTTCAATATGTGAGGATACTTTGGTAATCATTTCATCAGTAGGAAATGTCATCTTCAATGTGCTTCAAACTTATCGAACTCTACTCCTACCCTGAACTGAAGAAGGTTATCGCAGTCAAAATAAGAACATTGAGTATTTGACAATTTTGCATGTCATATCCAGGTGTCAATATCATTGAATGGTGAAAAGAAAACAAAGACTGTTGGAGATTGCTGACTGAAAGTTGGTGGACAAATCAGACATATACTGCAGTTTAGTTGCACCAAATATGATTGGATTGCAGGAAGGATTGCGATTTTATTAACGATTCCATAAATGGCATTTTTGAGGATCACCGTTTATCATACCATCAAAACCTTCACTTAATCACAGCTGGTATACCATATCTTCAGCATCATACATACCATACAATGAAAACATTCAAAATGTTAGAGCTGGCATACCAATATAATACCATCAGAGTCTAATGACATACTATTATAACAAGAGCAAACATACAATGCTTTATCCGATTACATCAGAGCTGGCATACCATGCAACGAGTCCGCATATATCATACCATTAATGTCTTCAGCATGGTATTATTATAACATACCATCAGAGCATTCATATAATACGAGACTTATGGGCACTTTTATTAATAGTACACATATGAAACTCTAATCCCCGCTGAAGTAATCTCCTCCGGCTGTAATACATTTGTTGTACTGTTGACAGGTCTTATGGAAGCCATCTTGTGTGAGTGTGTCAAAGATCCTTATCACAGTTTCTTTCATGTCCTCAATTTTTTCATAACAGCATATTCTACCCTTTCTATAACAACAGCAATGTCTAAGCTTTCCATAATGACAGCATATTCTAAGCTTTTCATAATGACAGCATATTCTAAGCTTTTCATAAAGACAGCATATTCTAAGCTTTTCATAAAGACAGCATATTCTAAGCTTTTCATAAAGACAGCATATTCTAAGCTTTTCATAACGACAGCATATTCTAAGCTTTTCATAACGACAGCATATTCTAAGCTTTTCATAAAGACAGCATATTCTAAGCTTTTCATAAAGACAGCATATTCTAAGCTTTTCATAAAGACAGCATATTCTAAGGTTTTCATAAAGACAGCATATTCTAAGCTTTTCATAATGACAGCATATTCTAAGCTTTTCATAAAGACAGTATATTCTAAGCTTTTCATAAAGACAACATATTCTAAGCTTTTCATAAAGACAACATATTCTAAGCTTTTCATAAAGACAGCATATTCTAAGCTTTTCATAAAGACAGCATATTCTAAGGTTTTCATGACGACAGTATATTCTAAGCTTTTCATAATGACAGCATATTCTAAGCTTTTCATAATGACAGCATATTCTAAGCTTTTCATAACGACAGCATATTCTAAGCTTTTAATAACGACAGCATATTCTAAGCTTTTCATAAAGACAGCATATTCTAAGCTTTTCATAAAGACAACATATTCTAAGCTTTTCATAAAGACAACATATTCTAAGCTTTTCATAAAGACAGCATATTCTAAGGTTTTCATAAAGACAGCATATTCTAAGCTTTTCATAAAGACAGCATATTCTAAGCTTTTCGTAATGACAGCATATTCTAAGGTTTTCGTAACGACAGTATATTCTAAGCTTTTCATAATGACAGCATATTCTAAGCTTTTCATAATGACAGCATATTCTAAGCTTTTCATAACGACAGCATATTCTAAGCTTTTCATAACGACAGCATATTCTAAGCTTTTCATAACGACAGTATATTCTAAGCTTTTCATAAAGACAGCATATTCTAAGCTTTTCATAAAGACAGCATATTCTAAGCTTTTCATAAAGACAGCATATTCTAAGCTTTTGATAAAGACAGCATATTCTAAGCTTTTCATAAAGACAGCATATTCTAAGCTTTTAATAACGACAGTATATTCTAAGCTTTTCATAATGACAGCATATTCTAAGCTTTTCATAAAGACAGCATATTCTAAGCTTTTCATAACGACAGCATATTCTAAGCTTTTCATAACGACAGCATATTCTAAGCTTTTCATAAAGACAGCATATTCTAAGCTTTTCATAAAGACAGCATATTCTAAGCTTTTCATAAAGACAGCATATTCTAAGGTTTTCATAAAGACAGCATATTCTAAGCTTTTCATAATGACAGCATATTCTAAGCTTTTCATAAAGACAGTATATTCTAAGCTTTTCATAAAGACAACATATTCTAAGCTTTTCATAAAGACAACATATTCTAAGCTTTTCATAAAGACAGCATATTCTAAGCTTTTCATAAAGACAGCATATTCTAAGGTTTTCATGACGACAGTATATTCTAAGCTTTTCATAATGACAGCATATTCTAAGCTTTTCATAATGACAGCATATTCTAAGCTTTTCATAACGACAGCATATTCTAAGCTTTTAATAACGACAGCATATTCTAAGCTTTTCATAAAGACAGCATATTCTAAGCTTTTCATAAAGACAACATATTCTAAGCTTTTCATAAAGACAACATATTCTAAGCTTTTCATAAAGACAGCATATTCTAAGGTTTTCATAAAGACAGCATATTCTAAGCTTTTCATAAAGACAGCATATTCTAAGCTTTTCGTAAAGACAGCATATTCTAAGGTTTTCATAAAGACAGCATATTCTAAGCTTTTCATAAAGACAACATATTCTAAGCTTTTCATAAAGACAGCATATTCTAAGGTTTTCATAAAGACAGCATATTCTAAGCTTTTCATAACGACAGCATATTCTAAGGTTTTCGTAACGACAGTATATTCTAAGCTTTTCATAATGACAGCATATTCTAAGCTTTTCATAATGACAGCATATTCTAAGCTTTTCATAACGACAGCATATTCTAAGCTTTTCATAACGACAGCATATTCTAAGCTTTTCATAACGACAGTATATTCTAAGCTTTTCATAAAGACAGCATATTCTAAGCTTTTCATAAAGACAGCATATTCTAAGCTTTTCATAAAGACAGCATATTCTAAGCTTTTGATAAAGACAGCATATTCTAAGCTTTTCATAAAGACAGCATATTCTAAGCTTTTAATAACGACAGTATATTCTAAGCTTTTCATAATGACAGCATATTCTAAGCTTTTCATAAAGACAGCATATTCTAAGCTTTTCATAACGACAGCATATTCTAAGCTTTTCATAAAGACAGCATATTCTAAGCTTTTCATAATGACAGCATATTCTAAGGTTTTCATAATGACAGCATATTCTAAGGTTTTCATAAAGACAGCATATTCTAAGCTTTTCATAAAGACAGCATATTCTAAGCTTTTCATAAAGACAGCATATTCTAAGCTTTTCATAAAGACAGCATATTCTAAGCTTTTCATAAAGACAGCATATTCTAAGCTTTTCATAAAGACAGCATATTCTAAGCTTTTCATAAAGACAGCATATTCTAAGCTTTTCAAAACGACGGAATATTCTAAGTTTTTTATAACGACGGCATATTCTAAGCTTTTCATAACGACAGCATATTCTAAGCTTTTCATAAAGACAGCATATTCTAAGCTTTTCATAAAGACAGCATATTCTAAGCTTTTCATAAAGACAGCATTTCTAAGCTTTTCATAGACAGCATATTCTAAGCTTTTCATAAAGACAGCATATTCTAAGCTTTTCATAGACAGCATATTCTAAGCTTTTCATAAAGACAGCATATTCTAAGCTTTTCATAGACAGCATATTCTAAGCTTTTCATAGACAGCATATTCTAAGCTTTTCATAAAGACAGCATATTCTAAGCTTTTCATAAAGACAGCATATTCAAAGCTTTTCATAAAGACAGCATATTCTAAGCTTTTCATAAAGACAGCATATTCTAAGCTTTTCATAAAGACAGCATATTCTAAGCTTTTCATAAAGACAGCATATTCTAAGCTTTTCATAAAGACAGCATATTCTAAGCTTTTCATAGACAGCATATTCTAAGCTTTTCATAAAGACAGCATATTCTAAGCTTTTCATAAAGACAGCATATTCTAAGCTTTTCATAAAGACAGCATATTCTAAGCTTTTCATAAAGACAGCATATTCTAAGCTTTTCATAAAGACAGCATATTCTAAGCTTTTCATAAAGACAGCATATTCTAAGCTTTTCATAGACAGCATATTCTAAGCTTTTCATAAAGACAGCATATTCTAAGCTTTTCATAAAGACAGCATATTCTAAGCTTTTCATAAAGACAGCATATTCTAAGCTTTTCATAACGACGGCATATTCTAAGCTTTTCATAAAGACAGCATATTCTAAGCGTTTCATAAAGACAGCATATTCTAAGCTTTTCATAACGACAGTATATTCTAAGCTTTTCATAAAGACAGCATATTCTAAGCTTTTCATAAAGAAAACATATTCTAAGCTTTTCATAAAGACAGCATATTCTAAGCTTTTCATAAAGACAGCATATTCTAAGCTTTTCATAATGACAGCATATTCTAAGGTTTTCATGACGACAGTATATTCTAAGCTTTTCATAATGACAGAATATTCTAAGCTTTTCATAACGACAGCATATTCTAAGCTTTTCATAACGACAGTATATTCTAAGCTTTTCATAAAGACAGCATATTCTAAGCTTTTCATAAAGACAGCATATTCTAAGCTTTTCATAATGACAGCATATTCTAAGCTTTTCATAAAGACAGCATATTCTAAGCTTTTCATAAAGACAGCATATTCTAAGCTTTTCATAAAGACAGCATATTCTAAGCTTTTCATAAAGACAGCATATTCTAAGCTTTTCATAGACAGCATATTCTAAGCTTTTCATAAAGACAGCATATTCTAAGCTTTTCATAAAGACAGCATATTCTAAGCTTTTCATAAAGACAGCATATTCTAAGCTTTTCATAAAGACAGCATATTCTAAGCTTTTCATAAAGACAGCATATTCTAAGCTTTTCATAAAGACAGCATATTCTAAGCTTTTCATAGACAGCATATTCTAAGCTTTTCATAAAGACAGCATATTCTAAGCTTTTCATAAAGACAGCATATTCTAAGCTTTTCATAAAGACAGCATATTCTAAGCTTTTCATAAAGACAGCATATTCTAAGCTTTTCATAAAGACAGCATATTCTAAGCTTTTCATAAAGACAGCATATTCTAAGCTTTTCATAGACAGCATATTCTAAGTTTTTCATAAAGACAGCATATTCTAAGCTTTTCATAAAGACAGCATATTCTAAGCTTTTCATAAAGACAGCATATTCTAAGCTTTTCATAACGACGGCATATTCTAAGCTTTTCATAAAGACAGCATATTCTAAGCTTTTCATAAAGACAGCATATTCTAAGCTTTTAATAACGACAGTATATTCTAAGCTTTTCATAAAGACAGCATATTCTAAGCTTTTCATAAAGAAAACATATTCTAAGCTTTTCATAAAGACAGCATATTCTAAGCTTTTCATAAAGACAGCATATTCTAAGCTTTTCATAATGACAGCATATTCTAAGGTTTTCATGACGACAGTATATTCTAAGCTTTTCATAATGACAGCATATTCTAAGCTTTTCATAATGACAGCATATTCTAAGCTTTTCATAGCGACAGCATATTCTAAGCTTTTAATAACGACAGCATATTCTAAGCTTTTCATAAAGACAGCATATTCTAAGCTTTTCATAAAGACAACATATTCTAAGCTTTTCATAAAGACAACATATTCTAAGCTTTTCATAAAGACAGCATATTCTAAGGTTTTCATAAAGACAGCATATTCTAAGCTTTTCATAAAGACAGCATATTCTAAGGTTTTCATAACGACAGCATATTCTAAGCTTTTCATAACGACAGCATATTCTAAGCTTTTCATAACGACAGCATATTCTAAGCTTTTCGTAATGACAGCATATTCTAAGGTTTTCGTAACGACAGTATATTCTAAGCTTTTCATAATGACAGCATATTCTAAGCTTTTCATAATGACAGCATATTCTAAGCTTTTCATAACGACAGCATATTCTAAGCTTTTCATAACGACAGTATATTCTAAGCTTTTCATAAAGACAGCATATTCTAAGCTTTTCATAAAGACAGCATATTCTAAGCTTTTCATAATGACAGCATATTCTAAGCTTTTCATAAAGACAGCATATTCTAAGCTTTTCATAAAGACAGCATATTCTAAGCTTTTAATAACGACAGTATATTCTAAGCTTTTCATAATGACAGCATATTCTAAGCTTTTCATAAAGACAGCATATTCTAAGCTTTTCATAACGACAGCATATTCTAAGCTTTTCATAAAAACAGCATATTCTAAGCTTTTCATAATGACAGCATATTCTAAGGTTTTCATAATGACAGCATATTCTAAGGTTTTCATAAAGACAGCATATTCTAAGCTTTTCATAAAGACAGCATATTCTAAGCTTTTCATAAAGACAGCATATTCTAAGCTTTTCATAAAGACAGCATATTCTAAGCTTTTCATAAAGACAGCATATTCTAAGCTTTTCATGAAGACAGCATATTCTAAGCTTTTCATAAAGACAGCATATTCTAAGCTTTTCATAAAGACAGCATATTCTAAGCTTTTCATAACGACGGCATATTCTAAGTTTTTTATAACGACGGCATATTCTAAGCTTTTCATAACGACAGCATATTCTAAGCTTTTCATAAAGACAGCATATTCTAAGCTTTTCATAAAGACAGCATATTCTAAGCTTTTCATAAAGACAGCATTTCTAAGCTTTTCATAGACAGCATATTCTAAGCTTTTCATAAAGACAGCATATTCTAAGCTTTTCATAGACAGCATATTCTAAGCTTTTCATAAAGACAGCATATTCTAAGCTTTTCATAAAGACAGCATATTCTAAGCTTTTCATAAAGACAGCATAGTCTAAGCTTTTCATAAAGACAGCATATTCAAAGCTTTTCATAAAGACAGCATATTCTAAGCTTTTCATAAAGACAGCATATTCTAAGCTTTTCATAAAGACAGCATATTCTAAGCTTTTCATAAAGACAGCATATTCTAAGCTTTTCATAAAGACAGCATATTCTAAGCTTTTCATAAAGACAGAATATTCTAAGCTTTTCATAGACAGCATATTCTAAGCTTTTCATAAAGACAGCATATTCTAAGCTTTTCATAAAGACAGCATATTCTAAGCTTTTCATAAAGACAGCATATTCTAAGCTTTTCATAAAGACAGCATATTCTAAGCTTTTCATAAAGACAGCATATTCTAAGCTTTTCATAGACAGCATATTCTAAGCTTTTCATAAAGACAGCATATTCTAAGCTTTTCATAAAGACAGCATATTCTAAGCTTTTCATAGACAGCATATTCTAAGCTTTTCATAAAGACAGCATATTCTAAGCTTTTCATAAAGACAGCATATTCTAAGCTTTTCATAAAGACAGCATATTCTAAGGTTTTCATAAAGACAGCATATTCTAAGCTTTTCATAATGACAGCATATTCTAAGCTTTTCATAAAGACAGTATATTCTAAGCTTTTCATAAAGACAGCATATTCTAAGCTTTTCATAAAGACAGCATATTCTAAGCTTTTCATAAAGACAGCATATTCTAAGCTTTTCATAATGACAGCATATTCTAAGGTTTTCATGACGACAGTATATTCTAAGCTTTTCATAATGACAGCATATTCTAAGCTTTTCATAATGACAGCATATTCTAAGCTTTTCATAACGACAGCATATTCTAAGCTTTTAATAACGACAGCATATTCTAAGCTTTTCATAAAGACAGCATATTCTAAGCTTTTCATGAAGACAACATATTCTAAGCTTTTCATAAAGACAACATATTCTAAGCTTTTCATAAAGACAGCATATTCTAAGGTTTTCATAAAGACAGAATATTCTAAGGTTTTCATAAAGACAGCATATTCTAAGCTTTTCATAAAGACAGCATATTCTAAGCTTTTCATAAAGACAGCATATTCTAAGCTTTTCAAAACGACAGCATATTCTAAGCTTTTACTAACGACAGCATATTCTAAGCTTTTCATAACGACAGTATATTCTAAGCTTTTCATAAAGACAGCATATTCTAAGCTTTTCATAAAGACAGCATATTCTAAGCTTTTATTAATGACAGCATATTCTAAGCTTTTCATAAAGACAGCATATTCTAAGCTTTTCATAAAGACAGCATATTCTAAGCTTTTAATAACGACAGTATATTCTAAGCTTTTCATAATGACAGCATATTCTAAGCTTTTCATAAAGACAGCATATTCTAAGCTTTTCATAACGACAGCATATTCTAAGCTTTTCATAAAGACAGCATATTCTAAGCTTTTCATAATGACAGGATATTCTAAGGTTTTCATAATGACAGCATATTCTAAGGTTTTCATAAAGACAGCATATTCTAAGCTTTTCATAAAGACAGCATATTCTAAGCTTTTCATAAAGACAGCATATTCTAAGCTTTTCATAAAGACAGCATATTCTAAGCTTTTCATAAAGACAGCATATTCTAAGCTTTTCATAAAGACAGCATATTCTAAGCTTTTCATAAAGACAGCATATTCTAAGCTTTTCAAAACGACGGCATATTCTAAGTTTTTTATAACGACGGCATATTCTAAGCTTTTCATAACGACAGCATATTCTAAGCTTTTCATAAAGACAGCATATTCTAAGCTTTTCATAAAGACAGCATATTCTAAGCTTTTAATAGACAGCATATTCTAAGCTTTTCATAAAGACAGCATATTCTAAGCTTTTCATAGACAGCATATTCTAAGCTTTTCATAGACAGCATATTCTAAGCTTTTCATAAAGACAGCATAGTCTAAGCTTTTCATAAAGACAGCATATTCTAAGCTTTTCATAAAGACAGCATATTCTAAGCTTTTCATAAAGACAACATATTCTAAGCTTTTCATAAAGACAGCATATTCTAAGCTTTTCATAAAGACAGCATATTCTAAGCTTTTCATAAAGACAGCATATTCTAAGCTTTTCATAAAGACAGCATATTCTAAGCTTTTCATAAAGACAGCATATTCTAAGCTTTTCATAAAGACAGCATATTCTAAGCTTTTCATAAAGACAGCATATTCTAAGCTTTTCATAAAGACAGCATATTCTAAGCTTTTCATAAAGACAGCATATTCGAAGCTTTTCATAAAGACAGCATATTCTAAGCTTTTCATAAAGACAGCATATTCTAAGCTTTTCATAAAGACAGCATATTCTAAGCTTTTCATAAAGACAGCATATTCTAAGCTTTTCATAAAGACAGCATATTCTAAGATTTTCATAGACAGCATATTCTAAGCTTTTCATAAAGACAGCACATTCTAAGCTTTTCATAAAGACAGCATATTCTAAGCTTTTCATAAAGACAGCATATTCTAAGCTTTTCATAACGACGGCATATTCTAAGCTTTTCATAAAGACAGCATATTCTAAGCTTTTCATAAAGACAGCATATTCTAAGCTTTTCATAAAGACAGCATATTCTAAGCTTTTAATAAAGACAGCATATTCTAAGCTTTTCATAAAGACAGCATATTCTAAGCTTTTCATAAAGACAGCATATTCTAAGCTTTTCATAAAGACAGCACATTCTAAGCTTTTCAAAACGACGGCCTATTCTAAGTTTTTTATAACGACGGCATATTCTAAGCTTTTCATAACGACAGCATATTCTAAGCTTTTCATAAAGACAGCATATTCTAAGCTTTTCATAAAGACAGCATATTCTAAGCTTTTAATAAAGACGGCATATTCTAAGCTTTTCATAGACAGCATATTCTAAGCTTTTCATAAAGACAGCATATTCTAAGCTTTTAATAAAGACAGCATATTCTAAGCTTTTCATAAAGACAGCATATTCTAAGCTTTTCATAGACAGCATATTCTAAGCTTTTCATAAAGACAGCATATTCTAAGCTTTTCATAAAGACAGCATATTCTAAGCTTTTCATAAAGACAGCATATTCTAAGCTTTTCATAAAGACAGCATATTCTAAGCTTTTAATAGACAGCATATTCTAAGCTTTTCATAAAGACAGCATATTCTAAGCTTTTCATAAAGACAGCATATTCTAAGCTTTTCATAATGACAGCATATTCTAAGCTTTTCATAAAGACAGCATATTCTAAGCTTTTCATAAAGACAGCATATTCTAAGCTTTTCATAAAGACAGCATATTCTAAGCTTTTCATAAAGACAGCATATTCTAAGCTTTTCATAAAGACAGCATGTTCTAAGCTTTTCATAGACAGCATATTCTAAGCTTTTCATAAAGACAGCATATTCTAAGCTTTTCATAACGACAGCATATTCTAAGCTTTTCATAAAGACAGCATATTCTAAGCTTTTCGTAAAGACAGCATATTCTAAGCTTTTCATAAAGACAGCATATTCTAAGCTTTTCATAGACAGCATATTCTAAGCTTTTCATAGACAGCATATTCTAAGCTTTTCATAAAGACAGCATATTCTAAGCTTTTCATAAAGACAGCATATTCTAAGCTTTTCATAAAGACAGCATATTCTAAGCTTTTCATAAAGACAGCATATTCTAAGCTTTTCATAAAGACAGCATATTCTAAGCTTTTCATAAAGACAGCATATTCTAAGCTTTTCATAAAGACAGCATATTCTAAGCTTTTCATAAAGACAGCATATTCTAAGCTTTTCATAAAGACAGCATATTCTAAGCTTTTCATACAGACAGCATATTCTAAGCTTTGAATAAAGACAGCATATTCTAAGCTTTTCATAAAGACAGCATATTCTAAGCTTTTCATAAAGACAGCATATTCTAAGCTTTTCATAGACAGCATATTCTAAGCTTTTCATAGACAGCATATTCTAAGCTTTTCATAGACAGCATATTCTAAGCTTTTCATAGACAGCATATTCTAAGCTTTTCATAAAGACAGCATATTCTAAGCTTTTCATAGACAGCATATTCTAAGCTTTTCATAAAGACAGCATATTCTAAGCTTTTCCTAAAGACAGCATATTCTAAGCTTTTCATAAAGACAGCATATTCTAAGCTTTTCATAAAGACAGCATATTCTAAGCTTTTCATAAAGACAGCATTTTCTAAGCTTTTCATAAAGACAGCATATTCTAAGCTTTTCATAAAGACAGCATATTCTAAGCTTTTCATAAAGACAGCATATTCTAAGCTTTTCATAAAGACAGCATATTCTAAGCTTTTCATAAAGACAGCATATTCTAAGCTTTTCATAAAGACAGCATATTCTAAGCTTTTCATAAAGACAGCTTATTCTAAGCTTTTCATAAAGACAGCATATTCTAAGCTTTTCATAAAGACAGCATATTCTAAGCTTTTCATAGACAGCATATTCTAAGCTTTTCATAAAGACAGCATATTCTAAGCTTTTCATAAACAGCATATTCTAAGCTTTTCATAAAGACAGCATATTCTAAGCTTTTCATAAAGACAGCATATTCTAAGCTTTTCATAAAGACAGCCTATTCTAAGCTTTTCATAAAGACAGCATATTCTAAGCTTTTCATAAAGACAGCATATTCTAAGCTTTTCATAGACAGCATATTCTAAGCTTTTCATAGACAGCATATTCTAAGCTTTTCATAAAGACAGCATATTCTAAGCTTTTCATAAAGACAGCATATTCTAAGCTTTTCATAAAGACAGCATATTCTAAGCTTTTCATAACGACGGCATATTCTAAGCTTTTAATAAAGACAGCATATTCTAAGCTTTTCATAAAGACAGCATATTCTAAGGTTTTCATAAAGACAGCATATTCTAAGCTTTTCATAATGACAGCATATTCTAAGCTTTTCATAAAGACAGCATATTCTAAGCTTTTCATAAAGACAACATATTCTAAGCTTTTCATAAAGACAACATATTCTAAGCTTTTCATAAAGACAGCATATTCTAAGCTTTTCATAAAGACAGCATATTCTAAGCTTTTCATAATGACAGCATATTCTAAGGTTTTCATGACGACAGTATATTCTAAGCTTTTCATAATGACAGCATATTCTAAGCTTTTCATAATGACAGCATATTCTAAGCTTTTCATAACGACAGCATATTCTAAGCTTTTAATAACGACAGCATATTCTAAGCTTTTCATAAAGACAGCATATTCTAAGCTTTTCATAAAGACAACATATTCTAAGCTTTTCATAAAGACAACATATTCTAAGCTTTTCATAAAGACAGCATATTCTAAGCTTTTCATAAAGACAGCATATTCTAAGCTTTTCGTAATGACAGCATATTCTAAGGTTTTCGTAACGACAGTATATTCTAAGCTTTTCATAATGACAGCATATTCTAAGCTTTTCATAATGACAGCATATTCTAAGCTTTTCATAACGACAGCATATTCTAAGCTTTTCATAACGACAGCATATTCTAAGCTTTTCATAACGACAGTATATTCTAAGCTTTTCATAAAGACAGCATATTCTAAGCTTTTCATAAAGACAGCATATTCTAAGCTTTTCATAATGACAGCATATTCTAAGCTTTTCATAAAGACAGAATATTCTAAGGTTTTCATAAAGACAGCATATTCTAAGCTTTTAATAACGACAGTATATTCTAAGCTTTTCATAATGACAGCATATTCTAAGCTTTTCATAAAGACAGCATATTCTAAGCTTTTCATAACGACAGCATATTCTAAGCTTTTCATAAAGACAGCATATTCTAAGCTTTTCATAATGACAGCATATTCTAAGGTTTTCATAATGACAGCATATTCTAAGGTTTTCATAAAGACAGCATATTCTAAGCTTTTCATAAAGACAGCATATTCTAAGCTTTTCATAAAGACAGCATATTCTAAGCTTTTCATAAAGACAGCATATTCTAAGCTTTTCATAAAGACAGCATATTCTAAGCTTTTCATAGACAGCATATTCTAAGCTTTTCATAGACAGCATATTCTAAGCTTTTAATAAAGACAGCATAGTCTAAGCTTTTCATAAAGACAGCATATTCTAAGCTTTTCATAAAGACAGCATATTCTAAGCTTTTCATAAAGACAGCATATTCTAAGCTTTTCATAAAGACAGCATATTCTAAGCTTTTCATAAAGACAGCATATTCTAAGCTTTTCATAAAGACAGCATATTCTAAGCTTTTCATAAAGACAGCATATTCTAAGCTTTTCATAAAGACAGCATATTCTAAGCTTTTCATAGACAGCATATTCTAAGCTTTTCATAAAGACAGCATATTCTAAGCTTTTCATAAAGACAGCATATTCTAAGCTTTTCATAAAGACAGCATATTCTAAGCTTTTCATAAAGACAGCATATTCTAAGCTTTTCATAAAGACAGCATATTCTAAGCTTTTCATAAAGACAGCATATTCTAAGCTTTTCATAGACAGCATATTCTAAGCTTTTCATAAAGACAGCATATTCTAAGCTTTTCATAAAGACAGCATATTCTAAGCTTTTCATAAAGACAGCATATTCTAAGCTTTTCATAACGACGGCATATTCTAAGCTTTTCATAAAGACAGCATATTCTAAGCTTTTCATAACGACGGCATATTCTAAGCTTTTCATAAAGACAGCATATTCTAAGCTTTTCATAAAGACAGCATATTCTAAGCTTTTCATAAAGACAGCATATTCTAAGCTTTTCATAAAGACAGCATATTCTAAGCTTTTCATAAAGACAGCATATTCTAAGCTTTTCATAAAGACAGCATATTCTAAGCTTTTCATAAAGACAGCACATTCTAAGCTTTTCAAAACGACGGCCTATTCTAAGTTTTTTATAACGACGGCATATTCTAAGCTTTTCATAACGACAGAATATTCTAAGCTTTTCATAAAGACAGCATATTCTAAGCTTTTCATAAAGACAGCATATTCTAAGCTTTTAATAAAGACGGCATATTCTAAGCTTTTCATAGACAGCATATTCTAAGCTTTTCATAAAGACAGCATATTCTAAGCTTTTCATAAAGACAGCATATTCTAAGCTTTTCATAAAGACAGCATATTCTAAGCTTTTCATAGACAGCATATTCTAAGCTTTTCATAAAGACAGCATATTCTAAGCTTTTCATAAAGACAGCATATTCTAAGCTTTTCATAAAGACAGCATATTCTAAGCTTTTCATAAAGACAGCATATTCTAAGCTTTTAATAGACAGCATATTCTAAGCTTTTCATAAAGACAGCATATTCTAAGCTTTTCATAAAGACAGCATATTCTAAGCTTTTCATAATGACAGCATATTCTAAGCTTTTCATAAAGACAGCATATTCTAAGCTTTTCATAAAGACAGCATATTCTAAGCTTTTCATAAAGACAGCATATTCTAAGCTTTTCATAAAGACAGCATGTTCTAAGCTTTTCATAGACAGCATATTCTAAGCTTTTCATAAAGACAGCATATTCTAAGCTTTTCATAGACAGCATATTCAAAGCTTTTCATAAAGACAGCATATTCTAAGCTTTTCGTAAAGACAGCATATTCTAAGCTTTTCATAAAGACAGCATATTCTAAGCTTTTCATAGACAGCATATTCTAAGCTTTTCATAAAGACAGCATATTCTAAGCTTTTCATAAAGACAGCATATTCTAAGCTTTTCATAAAGACAGCATATTCTAAGCTTTTCATAAAGACAGCATATTCTAAGCTTTTCATAAAGACAGCATATTCTAAGCTTTTCATAAAGACAGCATATTCTAAGCTTTTCATAAAGACAGCATATTCTAAGCTTTTCATAAAGACAGCATATTCTAAGCTTTTCATAAAGACAGCATATTCTAAGCTTTTCATAAAGACAGCATATTCTAAGCTTTTCATACAGACAGCATATTCTAAGCTTTTCATAAAGACAGCATATTCTAAGCTTTTCATAAAGACAGCATATTCTAAGCTTTTCATAAAGACAGCATATTCTAAGCTTTTCATAAAGACAGCATATTCTAAGCTTTTCATAAAGACAGCATATTCTAAGCTTTTCATAGACAGCATATTCTAAGCTTTTCATAGACAGCATATTCTAAGCTTTTCATAAAGACAGCATATTCTAAGCTTTTCATAGACAGCATATTCTAAGCTTTTCATAAAGACAGCATATTCTAAGCTTTTCCTAAAGACAGCATATTCTAAGCTTTTCATAAAGACAGCATATTCTAAGCTTTTCATAAAGACAGCATATTCTAAGCTTTTCATAAAGACAGCATTTTCTAAGCTTTTCATAAAGACAGCATTTTCTAAGCTTTTCATAAAGACAGCATATTCTAAGCTTTTCATAAAGACAGCATATTCTAAGCTTTTCATAAAGACAGCATATTCTAAGCTTTTCATAAAGACAGCATATTCTAAGCTTTTCATAAAGACAGCATATTCTAAGCTTTTCATAAAGACAGCATATTCTAAGCTTTTCATAAAGACAGCCTATTCTAAGCTTTTCATAAAGACAGCATATTCTAAGCTTTTCATAAAGACAGCATATTCTAAGCTTTTCATAGACAGCATATTCTAAGCTTTTCATAAAGACAGCATATTCTAAGCTTTTCTTAAACAGCATATTCTAAGCTTTTCCTAAGGACAGCATATTCTAAGCTTTTCATAAAGACAGCATATTCTAAGCTTTTCATAAAGACAGCATATTCTAAGCTTTTCATAAAGACAGCCTATTCTAAGCTTTTCATAGACAGCATATTCTAAGCTTTTCATAAAGACAGCATATTCTAAGCTTTTCATAAAGACAGCATATTCTAAGCTTTTCATAAAGACAGCATATTCTAAGCTTTTCATAACGACGGCATATTCTAAGCTTTTCATAAAGACAGCATATTCTAAGCTTTTCATAAAGACAGCATATTCTAAGGTTTTCATAAAGACAGCATATTCTAAGCTTTTCATAATGACAGCATATTCTAAGCTTTTCATAAAGACAGTATATTCTAAGCTTTTCATAAAGACAACATATTCTAAGCTTTTCATAAAGACAACATATTCTAAGCTTTTCATAAAGACAGCATATTCTAAGCTTTTCATAAAGACAGCATATTCTAAGCTTTTCATAATGACAGCATATTCTAAGGTTTTCCTGACGACAGTATATTCTAAGCTTTTCATAATGACAGCATATTCTAAGCTTTTCATAATGACAGCATATTCTAAGCTTTTCATAACGACAGCATATTCTAAGCTTTTAATAACGACAGCATATTCTAAGCTTTTCATAAAGACAGCATATTCTAAGCTTTTCATAAAGACAACATATTCTAAGCTTTTCATAAAGACAACATATTCTAAGCTTTTCATAAAGACAGCATATTCTAAGGTTTTCATAAAGACAGCATATTCTATGGTTTTCATAAAGACAGCATATTCTAAGCTTTTCGTAATGACAGCATATTCTAAGGTTTTCGTAACGACAGTATATTCTAAGCTTTTCATAATGACAGCATATTCTAAGCTTTTCATAATGACAGCATATTCTAAGCTTTTCATAACGACAGCATATTCTAAGCTTTTCATAACGACAGCATATTCTAAGCTTTTCATAAAGACAGCATAGTCTAAGCTTTTCATAAAGACAGCATATTCTAAGCTTTTCATAAAGACAGCATATTCGAAGCTTTTCATAAAGACAGCATATTCTAAGCTTTTCATAAAGACAGCATATTCTAAGCTTTTCATAAAGACAGCATATTCTAAGCTTTTCATAAAGACAGCATATTCTAAGCTTTTCATAAAGACAGCATATTCTAAGCTTTTCATAGACAGCATATTCTAAGCTTTTCATAAAGACAGCATATTCTAAGCTTTTCATAAAGACAGCATATTCTAAGCTTTTCATAAAGACAGCATATTCTAAGCTTTTCATAAAGACAGCATATTCTAAGCTTTTCATAAAGACAGCATATTCTAAGCTTTTCATAAAGACAGCATATTCTAAGCTTTTCATAGACAGCATATTCTAAGCTTTTCATAAAGACAGCATATTCTAAGCTTTTCATAAAGACAGCATATTCTAAGCTTTTCATAAAGACAGCATATTCTAAGCTTTTCATAACGACGGCATATTCTAAGCTTTTCATAAAGACAGCATATTCTAAGCTTTTCATAAAGACAGCATATTCTAAGCTTTTCATAAAGACAGCATATTCTAAGCTTTTCATAGACAGCATATTCTAAGCTTTTCATAAAGACAGCATATTCTAAGCTTTTCATAAAGACGGCATATTCTAAGCTTTTCATAAAGACAGCATATTCTAAGCTTTTCATAAAGACAGCATATTCCAAGCTTTTAATAGACAGCATATTCTAAGCTTTTCATAAAGACAGCATATTTTAAGCTTTTCATAAAGACAGCATATTCTAAGCTTTTCATAAAGACAGCATATTCTAAGCTTTTCATAAAGACAGCATATTCTAAGCTTTTCATAAAGACAGCATATTCTAAGCTTTTCATAAAGACAGCATATTCTAAGCTTTTCATAAAGACAGCATATTCTAAGCTTTTCATAAAGACAGCATATTCTAAGCTTTTCATAAAGACAGCATATTCTAAGCTTTTCATAAAGACAGCATATTCTAAGCTTTTCATAAAGACAGCATATTCTAAGCTTTTCATAAAGACAGCATATTCTAAGCTTTTCATAAAGACAGCATATTCTAAGCTTTTAATAGACAGCATATTCTAAGCTTTTCATAAAGACAGCATATTCTAAGCTTTTCATAGACAGCATATTCTAAGCTTTTCATAAAGACAGCATATTCTAAGCTTTTCATAAAGACAGCATATTCTAAGCTTTTCATGAAGACAGCATATTCTAAGCTTTTCATAGACAGCATATTCTAAGCTTTTCATAAAGACAGCATATTCTAAGCTTTTCATAAAGACAGCATATTCTAAGCTTTTCATAAAGACAGCATATTCTAAGCTTTTCATAAAGACAGCATATTCTAAGCTTTTCATAAAGACAGCATATTCTAAGCTTTTCATAAAGACAGCATATTCTAAGCTTTTCATAAAGACAGCATATTCTAAGCTTTTCATAAAGACAGCCTATTCTAAGCTTTTCATAAAGACAGCATATTCTAAGCTTTTCATAAAGACAGCATATTCTAAGCTTTTCATAGACAGCATATTCTAAGCTTTTCATAAAGACAGCATATTCTAAGCTTTTCATAAACAGCATATTCTAAGCTTTTCATAAAGACAGCATATTCTAAGCTTTTCATAGACAGCATATTCTAAGCTTTTCATAACGAAAGTATATTCTAAGCTTTTCATAAAGACAGCATATTCTAAGCTTTTCATAAAGACAGCATTTTCTAAGCTTTTCATAAAGACAGCATATTCTAAGCTTTTCATAAAGACAGCATATTCTAAGCTTTTCATAAAGACAGCATATTCTAAGCTTTTCATAGACAGCATATTCTAAGCTTTTCATAAAGACAGCATATTCTAAGCTTTTCATAGACAGCATATTCTAAGCTTTTCATAGACAGCATATTCTAAGCTTTTAATAAACAGCATATTCTAAGCTTTTAATAAAGACAGCATATTCTAAGCTTTTCATAGACAGCATATTCTAAGCTTTTCATAACGAAAGTATATTCTAAGCTTTTCATAAAGACAGCATATTCTAAGCTTTTCATAAAGACAGCATATTCTAAGCTTTTCATAAAGACAGCATATTCTAAGCTTTTCATAGACAGCATATTCTAAGCTTTTCATAAAGACAGCATATTCTAAGCTTTTCATAGACAGCATATTCTAAGCTTTTCATAAAGACAGCATATTCTAAGCTTTTCATAAAGACAGCATATTCTAAGCTTTTCATAAAGACAGCATATTCTAAGCTTTTCATAAAGACAGCATATTCTAAGCTTTTCATAAAGACAGCATATTCTAAGCTTTTCATAGACAGCATATTCTAAGCTTTTCATAAAGACAGCATATTCTAAGCTTTTCATAAAGACAGCATATTCTAAGCTTTTCATAAAGACAGCATATTCTAAGCTTTTCATAGACAGCATATTCTAAGCTTTTCATAAAGACAGCATATTCTAAGCTTTTCATAAAGACAGCATATTCTAAGCTTTTCATAAAGACAGCATATTCTAAGCTTTTCATAGACAGCATATTCTAAGCTTTTCATAAAGACAGCATATTCTAAGCTTTTCATAGACAGCATATTCTAAGCTTTTCATAACGACAGTATATTCTAAGCTTTTCATAAAGACAGCATATTCTAAGCTTTTCATAAAGACAGCATATTCTAAGCTTTTCATAAAGACAGCATATTCTAAGCTTTTCATAAAGACAGCATATTCTAAGCTTTTCATAAAGACAGCATATTCTAAGCTTTTCATAAAGACAGCAAATTCTAAGCTTTTCATAAAGACAGCATATTCTAAGCTTTTCATAAAGACAGCATATTCTAAGCTTTTTATAAAGACAGCATATTCTAAGCTTTTCATAACGACAGCATATTCTAAGCTTTTCATAAAGACAGCATATTCTAAGCTTTTCATACAGACAGCATATTATAAGCTTTTCATAAAGACAGCATATTCTAAGCTTTTCATAAAGACAGCATTTTCTAAGCTTTTCATAAAGACAGCATATTCTAAGCTTTTCATAGACAGCATATTCTAAGCTTTTCATAAAGACAGCATATTCTAAGCTTTTCATAAAGACAGCATATTCTAAGCTTTTCATAAAGACAGCATATTCTAAGCTTTTCATAAAGACAGCATATTCTAAACTTTTCATATAGACAGCATATTCTAAGCTTTTCATAACGACAGCATATTCTAAGCTTTTCATAAAGACAGCATATTCTAAGCTTTTCATAGACAGCATATTCTAAGCGTTTCATAAAGACAGCATATTCTAAGCTTTTCATAAAGACAGCATATTCTAAGCTTTTCATAAAGACAGCATATTCTAAGCTTTTCATAGACAGCATATTCTAAGCTTTTCATAAAGACAGCATATTCTAAGCTTTTCATAAAGACAGCATATTCTAAGCTTTTCCTAAGGACAGCATATTCTAAGCTTTTCATAAAGACAGCATATTCTAAGCTTTTCATAAAGACAGCATATTCTAAGCTTTTCATATAGACAGCATATTCTAAGCTTTTCATATAGACAGCATATTCTAAGCTTTTCATAACGACAGCATATTCTAAGCTTTTCATAAAGACAGCATATTCTAAGCTTTTCATAAAGACAGCATATTCTAAGCTTTTCATAAAGACAGCATATTCTAAGCTTTTCATAAAGACAGCATATTCTAAGCTTTTCATAAAGACAGCATATTCTAAGCTTTTAATAAAGACAGCATATTTTAAGCTTTTCATAAAGACAGCATATTCTAAGCTTTTCATAGACAGCATATTCTAAGCTTTTCATAAAGACAGCATATTCTAAGCTTTTCATAGACAGCATATTCTAAGCTTTTCATAAAGACAGCATATTCTAAGCTTTTCATAAAGACAGCATATTCTAAGCTTTTCATAAAGACAGCATTTTCGTGGCTTTTCATAAAGACAGCATATTCTAAGCTTTTCATAGACAGCATATTCTAAGCTTTTCATAAAGACAGCATATTCTAAGCTTTTCATAAAGACAGCATATTCTAAGCTTTTCATAAAGACAGCATTTTCGTGGCTTTTCATAAAGACAGCATATTCTAAGCTTTTCATAGACAGCATATTCTAAGCTTTTCATAAAGACAGCATATTCTAAGCTTTTCATAAAGACAGCATATTCTAAACTTTTCATAAAGACAGCATATTCTAAGCTTTTCATAGACAGCATATTCTAAGCTTTTCATAAAGACAGCATATTCTAAGCCTTTCATAAAGACAGCATATTCTAAGCTTTTCATAAAGACAGCATATTCTAAACTTTTCATATAGACAGCATATTCTAAGCTTTTCATAAAGACAGCATATTCTTAGCTTTTCATAGACAGCATATTCTAAGCTTTTCATAAAGACAGAATATTCTAAGCTTTTCATAGACAGCATATTCTAAGCTTTTCATAAAGACAGCATATTCTAAGCTTTTCATAAAGACAGCATATTCTAAGCTTTTCATAAAGACAGCATATTCTAAGCTTTTCATAGACAGCATATTCTAAGCTTTTCATAAAGACAGCATATTCCAAGCTTTTCATAAAGACAGCATATTCTAAGCTTTTCATAAAGACAGCATATTCTAAGCTTTTCATAAAGACAGCATATTCTAAGCTTTTCATAAAGACAGCATATTCTAAGCTTTTCATAAAGACAGCATATTCTAAGCTTTTCATAAAGACAGCATATTCTAAGCTTTTCATAAAGACAGCATATTCTAAGCTTTTCATAAAGACAGCATATTCTAAGCTTTTCATAGACAGCATATTCTAAGCTTTTCATAAAGACAGCATATTCTAAGCTTTTCATAGACAGCATATTCTAAGCTTTTCATAACGACAGTATATTCTAAGCTTTTCATAAAGACAGCATATTCTAAGCTTTTCATAAAGACAGCATATTCTAAGCTTTTCATAAAGACAGCATATTCTAAGCTTTTCATAAAGACAGCATATTCTAAGCTTTTCATAAAGACAGCATATTCTAAGCTTTTCATAAAGACAGCATATTCTAAGCTTTTCATAAAGACAGCATATTCTAAGCTTTTCATAAAGACAGCATATTCTAAGCTTTTCATAACGACAGCATATTCTAAGCTTTTCATAAAGACAGCATATTCTAAGCTTTTCATAAAGACAGAATATTATAAGCTTTTCATAAAGACAGCCTATTCTAAGCTTTTCATATAGACAGCATATTCTAAGCTTTTCATAAAGACAGCATATTCTTAGCTTTTCATAGACAGCATATTCTAAGCTTTTCATAAAGACAGCATATTCTAAGCTTTTCATAAAGACAGCATATTCTAAGCTTTTCATAGACAGTATATTCTAAGCTTTTCATAAAGACAGCATATTCTAAGCTTTTCCTAAGGACAGCATATTCTAAACTTTTCATAAAGACAGCATATTCTAAGCTTTTCATAAAGACAGCATATTCTAAGGTTTTCATAACGACAGCATATTCTAAGCTTTTCATAAAGACAGCATATTCTAAGCTTTTCATAGACAGCATATTCTAAGCTTTTCATAAAGACAGCATATTCTAAGCTTTTCCTAAGGACAGCATATTCTAAACTTTTCATAAAGACAGCATATTCTAAGCTTTTCATAAAGACAGCATATTCTAAGCTTTTCATAACGACAGCATATTCTAAGCTTTTCATAAAGACAGCATATTCTAAGCTTTTCATAAAGACAGCATATTCTAAGCTTTTCATAGACAGCATATTCTAAGCTTTTCATAAAGACAGCATATTCTTAGCTTTTCCTAAGGACAGCATATTCTAAACTTTTCATAAAGACCGCATATTCTAAGCTTTTCATAAAGACAGCATATTCTAAGCTTTTCATAAAGACAGCATATTCTAAGCTTTTCATATAGACAGCATATTCTAAGCTTTTCATAACGACAGCATATTCTAAGCTTTTCATAAAGACAGCATATTCTAAGCTTTTCATAAAGACAGCATATTCTAAGCTTTTCATAGACAGCATATTCTAAGCTTTTCATAAAGACAGCATATTCTAAGCTTTTCATAAAGACAGCATATTCTAAGCTTTTCATAGACAGCATATTCTAAGCTTTTCATAAAGACAGCATATTCTAAGCTTTTCATAAAGACAGCATATTCTAAGCTTTTCCTAAGGACAGCATATTCTAAGCTTTTCCTAAAGACAGCATATTCTAAGCTTTTCATAAAGACAGCATATTCTAAGCTTTTCATATAGACAGCATATTCTAAGCTTTTCATATAGACAGCATATTCTAAGCTTTTCATAACGACAGCATATTCTAAGCTTTTCATAAAGACAGCATATTCTAAGCTTTTCATAAAGACAGCATATTCTAAGCTTTTCATAAAGACAGCATATTCTAAGCTTTTCATAAAGACAGCATATTCTAAGCTTTTAATAAAGACAGCATATTTTAAGCTTTTCATAAAGACAGCATATTCTAAGCTTTTCATAAAGACAGCATATTCTAAGCTTTTCATAGACAGCATATTCTAAGCTTTTCATAAAGACAGCATATTCTAAGCTTTTCATAAAGACAGCATATTCTAAGCTTTTCATAAAGACAGCATATTCTAAGCTTTTCATAAAGACAGCATATTCTAAGCTTTTCATAGACAGCATATTCTAAGCTTTTCATAAAGACAGCATATTCTAAGCTTTTCATAAAGACAGCATATTCTAAGCTTTTCATAAAGACAGCATATTCTAAGCTTTTCATAAAGACAGCATATTCTAAGCTTTTCATAAAGACAGCATATTCTAAGCTTTTCATAAAGACAGCATATTCTAAGGTTTTCATAAAGACAGCATATTCTAAGCTTTTCATAAAGACAGCATATTCTAAGCTTTTCATAAAGACAGCATATTCTAAGCTTTTCATAAAGACAGCATTTTCTAAGCTTTTCATAAAGACAGCATATTCTAAGCTTTTCATAGACAGCATATTCTAAGCTTTTCATAAAGACAGCATATTCTAAGCTTTTCATAAAGACAGCATATTCTAAGCTTTTCATAAAGACAGCATATTCTAAGCTTTTCATAAAGACAGCATATTCTAAACTTTTCATATAGACAGCATATTCTAAGCTTTTCATAACGACAGCATATTCTAAGCTTTTCATAAAGACAGCATATTCTAAGCTTTTCATAGACAGCATATTCTAAGCGTTTCATAAAGACAGCATATTCTAAGCTTTTCATAAAGACAGCATATTCTAAGCTTTTCATAAAGACAGCATATTCTAAGCTTTTCATAGACAGCATATTCTAAGCTTTTCATAAAGACAGCATATTCTAAGCTTTTCATAAAGACAGCATATTCTAAGCTTTTCCTAAGGACAGCATATTCTAAGCTTTTCATAAAGACAGCATATTCTAAGCTTTTCATAAAGACAGCATATTCTAAGCTTTTCATATAGACAGCATATTCTAAGCTTTTCATATAGACAGCATATTCTAAGCTTTTCATAACGACAGCATATTCTAAGCTTTTCATAAAGACAGCATATTCTAAGCTTTTCATAAAGACAGCATATTCTAAGCTTTTCATAAAGACAGCATATTCTAAGCTTTTCATAAAGACAGCATATTCTAAGCTTTTCATAAAGACAGCATATTCTAAGCTTTTAATAAAGACAGCATATTTTAAGCTTTTCATAAAGACAGCATATTCTAAGCTTTTCATAGACAGCATATTCTAAGCTTTTCATAAAGACAGCATATTCTAAGCTTTTCATAGACAGCATATTCTAAGCTTTTCATAAAGACAGCATATTCTAAGCTTTTCATAAAGACAGCATATTCTAAGCTTTTCATAAAGACAGCATTTTCGTGGCTTTTCATAAAGACAGCATATTCTAAGCTTTTCATAGACAGCATATTCTAAGCTTTTCATAAAGACAGCATATTCTAAGCTTTTCATAAAGACAGCATATTCTAAGCTTTTCATAAAGACAGCATTTTCGTGGCTTTTCATAAAGACAGCATATTCTAAGCTTTTCATAGACAGCATATTCTAAGCTTTTCATAAAGACAGCATATTCTAAGCTTTTCATAAAGACAGCATATTCTAAACTTTTCATAAAGACAGCATATTCTAAGCTTTTCATAGACAGCATATTCTAAGCTTTTCATAAAGACAGCATATTCTAAGCCTTTCATAAAGACAGCATATTCTAAGCTTTTCATAAAGACAGCATATTCTAAACTTTTCATATAGACAGCATATTCTAAGCTTTTCATAAAGACAGCATATTCTTAGCTTTTCATAGACAGCATATTCTAAGCTTTTCATAAAGACAGAATATTCTAAGCTTTTCATAGACAGCATATTCTAAGCTTTTCATAAAGACAGCATATTCTAAGCTTTTCATAAAGACAGCATATTCTAAGCTTTTCATAAAGACAGCATATTCTAAGCTTTTCATAGACAGCATATTCTAAGCTTTTCATAAAGACAGCATATTCCAAGCTTTTCATAAAGACAGCATATTCTAAGCTTTTCATAAAGACAGCATATTCTAAGCTTTTCATAAAGACAGCATATTCTAAGCTTTTCATAAAGACAGCATATTCTAAGCTTTTCATAAAGACAGCATATTCTAAGCTTTTCATAAAGACAGCATATTCTAAGCTTTTCATAAAGACAGCATATTCTAAGCTTTTCATAAAGACAGCATATTCTAAGCTTTTCATAGACAGCATATTCTAAGCTTTTCATAAAGACAGCATATTCTAAGCTTTTCATAGACAGCATATTCTAAGCTTTTCATAACGACAGTATATTCTAAGCTTTTCATAAAGACAGCATATTCTAAGCTTTTCATAAAGACAGCATATTCTAAGCTTTTCATAAAGACAGCATATTCTAAGCTTTTCATAAAGACAGCATATTCTAAGCTTTTCATAAAGACAGCATATTCTAAGCTTTTCATAAAGACAGCATATTCTAAGCTTTTCATAAAGACAGCATATTCTAAGCTTTTCATAAAGACAGCATATTCTAAGCTTTTCATAACGACAGCATATTCTAAGCTTTTCATAAAGACAGCATATTCTAAGCTTTTCATAAAGACAGAATATTATAAGCTTTTCATAAAGACAGCCTATTCTAAGCTTTTCATATAGACAGCATATTCTAAGCTTTTCATAAAGACAGCATATTCTTAGCTTTTCATAGACAGCATATTCTAAGCTTTTCATAAAGACAGCATATTCTAAGCTTTTCATAAAGACAGCATATTCTAAGCTTTTCATAGACAGTATATTCTAAGCTTTTCATAAAGACAGCATATTCTAAGCTTTTCCTAAGGACAGCATATTCTAAACTTTTCATAAAGACAGCATATTCTAAGCTTTTCATAAAGACAGCATATTCTAAGGTTTTCATAACGACAGCATATTCTAAGCTTTTCATAAAGACAGCATATTCTAAGCTTTTCATAGACAGCATATTCTAAGCTTTTCATAAAGACAGCATATTCTAAGCTTTTCCTAAGGACAGCATATTCTAAACTTTTCATAAAGACAGCATATTCTAAGCTTTTCATAAAGACAGCATATTCTAAGCTTTTCATAACGACAGCATATTCTAAGCTTTTCATAAAGACAGCATATTCTAAGCTTTTCATAAAGACAGCATATTCTAAGCTTTTCATAGACAGCATATTCTAAGCTTTTCATAAAGACAGCATATTCTTAGCTTTTCCTAAGGACAGCATATTCTAAACTTTTCATAAAGACCGCATATTCTAAGCTTTTCATAAAGACAGCATATTCTAAGCTTTTCATAAAGACAGCATATTCTAAGCTTTTCATATAGACAGCATATTCTAAGCTTTTCATAACGACAGCATATTCTAAGCTTTTCATAAAGACAGCATATTCTAAGCTTTTCATAAAGACAGCATATTCTAAGCTTTTCATAGACAGCATATTCTAAGCTTTTCATAAAGACAGCATATTCTAAGCTTTTCATAAAGACAGCATATTCTAAGCTTTTCATAGACAGCATATTCTAAGCTTTTCATAAAGACAGCATATTCTAAGCTTTTCATAAAGACAGCATATTCTAAGCTTTTCCTAAGGACAGCATATTCTAAGCTTTTCCTAAAGACAGCATATTCTAAGCTTTTCATAAAGACAGCATATTCTAAGCTTTTCATATAGACAGCATATTCTAAGCTTTTCATATAGACAGCATATTCTAAGCTTTTCATAACGACAGCATATTCTAAGCTTTTCATAAAGACAGCATATTCTAAGCTTTTCATAAAGACAGCATATTCTAAGCTTTTCATAAAGACAGCATATTCTAAGCTTTTCATAAAGACAGCATATTCTAAGCTTTTAATAAAGACAGCATATTTTAAGCTTTTCATAAAGACAGCATATTCTAAGCTTTTCATAAAGACAGCATATTCTAAGCTTTTCATAGACAGCATATTCTAAGCTTTTCATAAAGACAGCATATTCTAAGCTTTTCATAAAGACAGCATATTCTAAGCTTTTCATAAAGACAGCATATTCTAAGCTTTTCATAAAGACAGCATATTCTAAGCTTTTCATAGACAGCATATTCTAAGCTTTTCATAAAGACAGCATATTCTAAGCTTTTCATAAAGACAGCATATTCTAAGCTTTTCATAAAGACAGCATATTCTAAGCTTTTCATAAAGACAGCATATTCTAAGCTTTTCATAAAGACAGCATATTCTAAGCTTTTCATAAAGACAGCATATTCTAAGGTTTTCATAAAGACAGCATATTCTAAGCTTTTCATAAAGACAGCATATTCTAAGCTTTTCATAAAGACAGCATATTCTAAGCTTTTCATAAAGACAGCATATTCTAAGCTTTTCATAAAGACAGCATATTCTGACTTTTCATAAAGACAGCATATTCTAAGCTTTTCATAAAGACAGCATATTCTAAGCTTTTCATAAAGACAGCATATTCTAAGCTTTTCATAAAGACAGCATATTCTAAGCTTTTCATAAAGACAGCATATTCTAAACTTTTCATAAAGACAGCATATTCTAAGCTTTTCATAAAGACAGCATATTCTAAGCTTTTCATAGACAGCATATTCTAAGCTTTTCATAAAGACAGCATATTCTAAGGTTTTCATAAAGACAGCATATTCTAAGCTTTTCATAAAGACAGCATATTCTAAGCTTTTCATAAAGACAGCATATTCTAAGCTTTTCATAAAGACAGCATATTCTAAGCTTTTCATAAAGACAGCATATTCTAAGCTTTTCATAAAGACAGCATATTCTACGCTTTTCATAAAGACAGCATATTCTAAGCTTTTCATAAAGACAGCATATTCTAAGCTTTTCATTAAGACAGCATATTCTAAGCTTTTCATAAAGACAGCATATTCTAAGCTTTTCATAGACAGCATATTCTAAGCTTTTCATAGACAGCATATTCTAAGCTTTTCGTGAAGACAGCATATTGTAAGCTTTTCATAAAAAGACAGCATATTCTAAGCTTTTCATAAAGACAGCATATTCTAAGCTTTTCATAAAGACAGCATATTCTAAGCTTTTCATAAAGACAGCATATTCTAAGCTTTTCATAAAGACAGCATATTCTAAGCTTTTCATAGACAGCATATTCTAAGCTTTTCATAACGACAGCATATTCTAAGCTTTTCATAAAGACAGCATATTCTAAGCTTTTCATAAAGACAGCATATTCTAAGCTTTTCATAAAGACAGCATATTCTAAGCTTTTCATAAAGACAGCATATTCTAAGCTTTTCATAAAGACAGCATATTCTAAGCTTTTCATAAAGACAGCATATTCTAAGCTTTTCATAAAGACAGCATATTCTAAGCTTTTCATAAAGACAGCATATTCTAAGCTTTTCATAACGACAGCATATTCTAAGCTTTTCATAAAGACAGCATTTTCTAAGCTTTTCATAAAGACAGCATATTCTAAGCTTTTCATAAAGACAGCATATTCTAAGCTTTTCATAAAGACAGCATTTTCTAAGCTTTTCATAAAGACAGCATATTCTAAGCTTTTCATAGACAGAATATTCTAAGGTTTTCATAAAGACAGCATATTCTAAGCTTTTCATAAAGACAGCATATTCTAAGCTTTTCATAGACAGCATATTCTAAGCTTTTCATAAAGACAGCATATTCTAAGCTTTTCATAAAGACAGCATATTCTAAGCTTTTCATAAAGACAGAATATTTGAAGGTTTTCATGATGACAGCATATTCTAAGCTTTTCATAAAGACAGCATATTCTAAGCTTTTCATATAGACAGCATATTCTAAGCTTTTCATAAAGACAGCATATTCTAAGCTTTTCATAGACAGCATATTCTAAGCTTTTCATAAAGACAGCATATTCTAAGCTTTTCATAGACAGCATATTCTAAGCTTTTCATAACGACAGTATATTCTAAGCTTTTCATAAAGACAGCATATTCTAAGCTTTTCATAAAGACAGCATATTCTAAGCTTTTCATAAAGACAGCATATTCTAAGCTTTTCATAAAGACAGCATATTCTAAGCTTTTCATAAAGACAGCATATTCTAAGCTTTTCATAAAGACAGCATATTCTAAGCTTTTCATAAAGACAGCATATTCTAAGCTTTTCATAACGACAGCATATTCTAAGCTTTTCATAAAGACAGCATATTCTAAGCTTTTCATAAAGACAGCATATTCTAAGCTTTTCATAAAGACAGCATATTCTAAGCTTTTCATAAAGACAGCATTTTCTAAGCTTTTCATAAAGACAGCATATTCTAAGCTTTTCATAGACAGCATATTCTAAGCTTTTCATAAAGACAGCATATTCTAAGCTTTTCATAAAGACAGCATATTCTAAGCTTTTCCTAGACAGCATATTCTAAGCTTTTCATAAAGACAGCATATTCTAAACTTTTCATATAGACAGCATATTCTAAGCTTTTAATAACGACAGCATATTCTAAGCTTTTCATAAAGACAGCATATTCTAAGCTTTTCATAGACAGCATATTCTAAGCTTTTCATAAAGACAGCATATTCTAAGCTTTTCATAAAGACAGCATATTCTAAGCTTTTCATAAAGACAGCATATTCTAAGCTTTTCATAAAGACAGCATATTCTAAGCTTTTCCTAAGGACAGCATATTCTAAGCTTTTCATAAAGACAGCATATTCTAAGCTTTTCATGAAGACAGCATATTCTAAGCTTTTCATATAGACAGCATATTCTAAGCTTTTCATATAGACAGCATATTCTAAGCTTTTCATAACGACAGCATATTATAAGCTTTTCATAACGACTGCATATTCTAAGCTTTTCATAAAGACAGCATATTCTAAGCTTTTCATAAAGACAGCATATTCTAAGCTTTTCATAAAGACAGCATATTCTAAGCTTTTCATAGACAGCATATTCTAAGCTTTTCATAAAGACAGCATATTCTAAGCTTTTCCTAAGGACAGCATATTCTAAGCTTTTCATAAAGACAGCATATTCTAAGCTTTTCATAAAGACAGCATATTCTAAGCTTTTCATAAAGACAGCATATTCTAAGCTTTCATAAAGACAGCATATTCTAAGCTTTTCATAAAGACAGCATATACTAAGCTTTTCATAAAAACAGCATATTCTAAGCTTTTCATAGACAGCATATTCTAAGCTTTTCATAAAGACAGCATATTCTAAGCTTTTCATAGACAGCATATTCTAAACTTTTCATAAAGACAGCATATTCTAAGCTTTTCATAAAGACAGCATATACTAAGCTTTTCATAAAAACAGCATATTCTAAGCTTTTCATAAAGACAGCATATTCTAAGCTTTTCATAAAGACAGCATATTCTAAGCTTTTCATAGACAGCATATTCTCAACTTTTCATAAAGACAGCATATTCTAAGCTTTTCATAAAGACAGCATATTCTAAGCTTTTCATAAAGACAGCATATTCTAAGCTTTTCATAGACAGCATATTCTAAGCTTTTCATAAAGACAGCATATTCTAAGCTTTTCCTAAGGACAGCATATTCTAAGCTTTTCATAAAGACAGCATATTCTAAGCTTTTCATAAAGACAGCATATTCTAAGCTTTTCATAAAGACAGCATATTCTAAGCTTTTCATAAAGACAGCATATTCTAAGCTTTCATAAAGACAGCATATTCTAAGCTTTTCATAAAGACAGCATATACTAAGCTTTTCATAAAAACAGCATATTCTAAGCTTTTCATAAAGACAGCATATTCTAAGCTTTTCATAAAGACAGCATATTCTAAGCTTTTCATAGACAGCATATTCTAAACTTTTCATAAAGACAGCATATTCTAAGCTTTTCATAAAGACAGCATATACTAAGCTTTTCATAAAAACAGCATATTCTAAGCTTTTCATAAAGACAGCATATTCTAAGCTTTTCATAAAGACAGCATATTCTAAGCTTTTCATAGACAGCATATTCTAAACTTTTCATAAAGACAGCATATTCTAAGCTTTTCATAAAGACAGCATATTCTAAGCTTTTCATAAAGACAGCATATTCTAAGCTTTTCATAAAGACAGCATATTCTAAGCTTTTCATAAAGACAGCATATTCTAAGCTTTTCATAGACAGCATATTCTAAGCTTTTCATAAAGACAGCATATTCTAAGCTTTTCATAAAGACAGCATATTCTAAGCTTTTCATAAAGACAGCATATTCTAAGCTTTTCATAAAGACAGCACATTCTAAGCTTTTCATAAAGACAGCATATTCTAAGCTTTTCATAAAGACAGCATATTCTAAGCTTTTCATAAAGACAGCATATTCTAAGCTTTTCATAAAGACAGCCTATTCTAAGCTTTTCATAAAGACAGCATATTCTAAGCTTTTCATAAAGACAGCATATTCTAAGCTTTTCATAAAGACAGCATATTCTAAGCTTTTCATAGACAGCATATTCTAAGCTTTTCATAAAGACAGCATATTCTAAGCTTTTCATAGACAGCATATTCTAAGCTTTTCATAACGACAGCATATTCTAAGCTTTTCATAAAGACAGCATATTCTAAGCTTTTCATAAAGACAGCATATTCTAAGCTTTTCATAAAGACAGCATATTGTAAGCTTTTCATAAAGACAGCATATTCTAAGCTTTTCATAAAGACAGCATATTCTAAGCTTTTCATAGACAGCATATTCTAAGCTTTTCATAAAGACAGCATATTCTAAGCTTTTCATAAAGACAGCATATTCTAAGCTTTTCATAGACAGCATATTCTAAGCTTTTCATAACGACAGCATATTCTAAGCTTTTCCTAAGGACAGCATATTCTAAGCTTTTCATAAAGACAGCATATTCTAAGCTTTTCATAAAGACAGCATATTCTAAGCTTTTCATAAAGACAGCATATTCTAAGCTTTTCATAAAGACAGCATATTCTA
Organism: Euprymna scolopes; assembly: GCF_053919585.1. Classification (NCBI taxonomy): domain Eukaryota; kingdom Metazoa; phylum Mollusca; class Cephalopoda; order Sepiida; family Sepiolidae; genus Euprymna; species Euprymna scolopes. The sequence goes on from NC_136520.1 coordinate 20,331,145, forward strand.
AGCTTTTCATAAAGACAGCATATTCTCAGCTTTTCATAAAGACAGCATATTCTAAGCTTTTCATAGACAGCATATTCTAAGCTTTTCATAAAGACAGTCTATTCTAAGCTTTTCATAAAGACAGCATATTCTAAGCTTTTCATAAAGACAGCCTATTCTAAGCTTTTCATAAAGACAGCATATTCTAAGCTTTTCATAAAGACAGTCTATTCTAAGCTTTTCATAACGACAGCATATTCTAAGCTTTTCATAAAGACGGCATATTCTAAGCTTTTCATAAAGACAGCATATTCTAAGGTTTTCATAACGACACCATATTCTAACCTTTTCCTAAGGACAGCTATTCAAAGGTTTTCTTAAGGACAGCATATTTGAAGGTTTCCTAAGGACAGCATATTCGAGGATTTTCCTTAGGGCAGCATATTTGAAGGTTTTCATAAAGACAGCATATTCAAATGTTTTCATAACGACAGCATATTCTAAGGTTTTCATAACGACAGCATAATCTAAGTTTTCATAACAGTAACATATTCTAAGTTTTTCATAACGAAAGCATATTTTAAGCTTTTCCTTAGGACAGCATATTATAAGCTTTTCCTAAGGACAGCATATTATAAGCTTTTCCTAAGGACAGCATATTATAAGCTTTTCCTAAGGACAGCATATTATAAGCTTTTCCTAAGGACAGCATATTATAAGCTTTTCCTAAGGACAGCATATTCGAAGCTTTTAATACCGAGAGCATATTCTAAGCTTTTCATAACGACAGCATATTCTAAGCTTTTAATAACGACAGCATATTCGTAGGTTTTCCTAAGGACAGCATATTCTAAGGTTTTCATAACGACAGCATATTCTAAGGTTTTCAAAACGACAGCATATTCAAAGCTTATCATAACGACAGCATATTTGAAGGTTTTTCTAAGGACAGCATATTTGAAGGTTTTAATAATGGGAGCATATTCTAAGCTTTTATATAACGACAGGAAAATGTTCAAATATGCTAAGGACAGCATATTCTAAGGTTTTCATAACGACAGCATATTCTAAGCTTTTCTTAACGACAGCATATTCTAAGCTTTTCATAAAGACAGCATATTCTAAGCTTTTCATAAAGACAGCATATTCTAAGCTTTTCATAAAGACAGCATATTCTAAGCTTTTCATAACGACAGCATATTCTAAGCTTTTCATAATGACAGCATATTCTAAGCTTTTAATAACGACAGCATATTCTAAGCTTTTCATAACGACAGCATATTCTAAGCTTTTCATAAAGACAGCATATTCTAAGCTTTTCATATAGACAGCATATTCTAAGCTTTTCATAACGACAGCATATTCTAAGCTTTTCATATAGACAGCATATTCTAAGCTTTTCATATAGACAGCATATTCTAAGCTTTTCATATAGACAGCATATTCTAAGCTTTTCATTACGACAGCATATTCTAAGGTTTTCATAACGACAGCATATTCTAAGCTTTTCATAACGACAGCATATTCTAAGATTTTCATATAGACAGCATATTCTAAGCTTTTCATAACGACAGCATATTCTAAGCTTTTCATAAAGACAGCATATTCTAAGCTTTTCATAGACAGCATATTCTAAGCTTTTCATAACGACAGCATATTCTAAGCTTTTCATAACGACAGCATATTCTAAGCTTTTCATAAAGACAGCATATTCTAAGCTTTTCATATAGACAGCATATTCTAAGCTTTTCATAACGACGGCATATTCTAAGCTTTTCATAAACACAGCATATTCTAAGCTTTTCATAGACAGCATATTCTAAGCTTTTCATAACGACAGCATATTCTAAGCTTTTCATAAAGACAGCATATTCTAAGCTTTTCATAACGACAGCATATTCTAAGCTTTTCATAACGACAGCATATTCTAAGCTTTTCATAACGACAGCATATTCTAAGCTTTTCATAACGACAGCATATTCTAAGCTTTTCATAACGACAGCATATTCTAAGCTTTTCATAACGACAGCATATTCTAAGCTTTTCATAACGACAGCATATTCTAAGCTTTTCATAACGACAGCATATTCTAAGCTTTTCATAACGACAGCATATTCTAAGCTTTTCATAACGACAGCATATTCTAAGCTTTTCATAACGACAGCATATTCTAAGCTTTTCATAACGACAGCATATTCTAAGCTTTTTATAACGACAGCATATTCTAAGCTTTTCATAAAGACAGCATATTCTAAGGTTTTCATAACGACAGCATATTCAAAGCTTTTCCTAAAGACAGCATATTCTAAGCTTTTCAGAAAGACAGCATATTCTAAGCTTTAATAGACAACCTATTCCAAGCTTTTCATAAAGACAGCATATTCTAAGCTTTTCATAAAGACAGCATATTCTAAGGTTTTCATAAAGACAGCATATTCTAAGCTTTTCATAACGACAGCCTATCTAAGCTTTTCATAGACAGCCTATTCTAAGCTTTTCATAAAGACAGCATATTCTAAGCTTTTAATAAAGACAGCATATTCTAAGCTTTTCATATGACAGCATAGTCTAATCTTTTCATAACGACAGCATATTCTAATCTTTTCATAAAGACGGCATATTCTAAGCTTTTCATAAAGACGGCATATTCTAAGCTTTTAATAAAGACAGCATATTCTAAGCTTTTCATAACGACAGCCTATTCTAATCTTTTCATAAAGACAGCATATTCTAAGCTTTTCATAAAGACAGCATATTCTAAGCTTTTAATAAAGACAACATATTCTAAGCTTTTCATAACGACGGCATATTCTAAGCTTTTCATAAAGACGGCATATTCTAAGCTTTTCATAAAGACGGCATATTCTAAGCTTTTCGGAAAAACAGCATATTCTAAGCTTTTCATAAAGACAGCCTATTCTAAGCTTTTCATAAAGACAGCCTATTCTAAGCTTTTCATAAAGACGGCATATTCTAAGCTTTTCATAACGACGGCATATTCTAAGCTTTTCATAACGACGGCATATTATAAGCTTTTCATAACGACGGCATATTATAAGCTTTTCATAACGACAGCATATTCTAAGCTTTTCATAACGACAGGATATTCTAAGCTTTTCATAAAGACAGCATATTCTAAGCTTTTCATAAAGACAGATTATTCTAAGCTTTTCATAAAGACAGCATATTCTAAGCTTTTCATAAAGACAGCATATTCTAAGCTTTTCATAAAAACAGCATATTCTAAGCTTTTAATAAAGACAGCCTATTCTAAGCTTTTCATAACGACGGCATATTCTAAGCTTTTCATAACGACGGCATATTCTAAGCTTTTCATAACAACGGCATATTATAAGCTTTTCATAACGACAGCATATTCTAAGCTTTTCATAACGACAGCATATTCTAAGCTTTTCATAAAGACAGCATATTCTAAGCTTTTCCTAAGGACAGCATATTCTAAGCTTTTCATAAAGACAGCATATTCTAAGCTTTTCATAAAGACAGCATATTCTAAGCTTTTCATAAAGACAGCATATTCTAAGCTTTTCATAACGACAGCATATTCTAAGCTTTTCCTAAGGACAGCATATTCTAAGCTTTTCATAAAGACAGCATATTCCAAGCTTTTCATAAAGACAGCCTATTCTAAGCTTTTTATAAAGACAGCATATTCTAAGCTTTTCATAAAGACAGCATATTCTAAGCTTTTCATAATGACAGCATATTCAAAGCTTTTCCTAAGGACAGCATATTCTAAGCTTTTCATAAAGACAGCATATTCTAAGCTTTTCATAAAGACAGCCTATTCTAAGCTTTTCATAAAGACAGCATATTCTAAGCTTTTCATAAAGACAGCATATTCTAAGCTTTTCATAACGACGGCATATTCTAAGCTTTTCATAAAGACAGCATATTCTAAGCTTTTCATAAAGACAGCATATTCTAAGCTTTTCATAAAGACAGCATATTCTAAGCTTTTCATAAAGACAGCATATTCTAAGCTTTTCATAAAGACAGCATATTCTAAGCTTTTCATGAAGACAGCATATTCTAAGCTTTTTATAAAGACAACATATTCTAAGCTTTTCATAAAGAAAGCCTATTCTAAGCTTTTCATAACGACGGCATATTCTAAGCTTTTCATAACGACGGAATATTCTAAGCTTTTCATAACGACGGCATATTCTAAGCTTTTCATAACGACAGCATATTCTAACCTTTTAATAACGACGGCATATTCTAAGCTTTTCATAACGACAGCATATTCTAAGCTTTTCATAACGACAGCATATTCTAAGCTTTTCATAGACAGCATATTCTAAGCTTTTCATAAAGACAGCATATTCTAAGCTTTTCATAAAGACAGCATATTCTAAGCTTTTCATAAAGACAGCATATTCTAAGCTTTTCATAAAGACAGCATATTCTAAGCTTTTCATAACGACAGCATATTCTAAGCTTTTCATAAAGACAACATATTCTAAGCTTTTCATAAAGACAACATATTCTAAGCTTTTCATAAAGACAGCATATTCTAAGCTTTTCATAAAGACAGCATATTCTAAGGTTTTCATACAGACAGCATATTCTAAGCTTTTCATAAAGACAGCATATTCTAAGCTTTTCATAAAGACAGCATATTCTAAGCTTTTCATAAAGACAGCATATTCTAAGCTTTTCATAAAGACAGCATATTCTAAGCTTTTCCTAAGGACAGCATATTCTAAGCTTTTAATAAAGACAGCATATTCTAAGCTTTTCATAAAGACAGCATATTCTAAGCTTTTCATAAAGACAGCATATTCTAAGCTTTTCATACAGACAGCATATTCTAAGCTTTTAATAAAGACAGCATATTCTAAGCTTTTCATAACGACAGCATATTCTAATCTTTTCATAAAGACGGCATATTCTAAGCTTTTCATAAAGACAGCATATTCTAAGCTTTTCATAAAGACAGCATATTCTAAGCTTTTCATAAAGACAGCCTATTCTAAGCTTTTCATAAAGACAGCCTATTCTAAGCTTTTCATAAAGACAGCCTATTCTAAGCTTTTCATAAAGACAGCCTATTCTAAGCTTTTCATAAAGACAGCATATTCTAAGCTTTTCATAAAGACAGCATATTCTAAGCTTTTCATAAAGACAGCATATTGTAAGCTTTTCATAAAGACAGCATATTCTAAGCTTTTCATAAAGACAGCCTATTCTAAGCTTTTCATAAAGACAGCATACTCTAATCTTTTCATAAAGACAACATATTCTAAGCTTTTCATAACGACAGCATATTCTAAGCTTTTCATAACGACAGCATATTCTAAGCTTTTCATAAAGACAGCATATTCTAAGCTTTTCATAAAGACAGCATATTCTAAGCTTTTCATAAAGACAGCATATTCTAAGCTTTTCATAACGACAGCATATTCTAAGGTTTTCATAACGACAGCATATTCTAAGCTTTTCATAACGACAGCATATTCTAAGCTTTTCATAAAGACAGCATATTCTAAGCTTTTCATAACGACAGCATATTCTAAGCCTTTCATAACGACAGCATATTCTAAGCTTTTCATAAAGACAGCATATTCTAAGCTTTTCATAAAGACAGCATATTCTAAGCTTTTCATAACGACAGCATATTCTAAGCTTTTCATAAAGACAGCATATTCTAAGCTTTTCATAAAGACAGCATATTCTAAGCTTTTCATAAAGACAGCATATTCTAAGCTTTTCATAACGACAGCATATTCTAAGCTTTTCATAAAGACAGCATATTCTAAGGTTTTCATAACGACAGCATATTCTAAGCTTTTCATAACGACAGCATATTCTAAGCTTTTCACAACGACAGCATATTCTAAGGTTTTCATAACGACAGCATATTCTAAGCTTTTCATAAAGACAGCATATTCTAAGCTTGTCATAAAGACAGCATATTCTAAGCTTTTCATAACGACAGCATATTCTAAGCTTTTCATAAAGACAGCATATTCTAAGCTTTTCATAAAGACAGCATATTCTAAGCTTTTCATAAAGACAGCATATTCTAAGCTTTTCCTAAGGACAGCATATTCTAAGCTTTTCATAAAGACAGCATATTCCAAGCTTTTCATAAAGACAGCCTATTCTAAGCTTTTTATAAAGACAGCATATTCTAAGCTTTTCATAAAGACAGCATATTCTAAGCTTTTCATAAAGACAGCATATTCTAAGCTTTTCCTAAGGACAGCATATTCTAAGCTTTTCATAAAGACAGCATATTCTAAGCTTTTCATAAAGACAGCCTATTCTAAGCTTTTCATAAAGACAGCATATTCTAAGCTTTTCATAAAGACAGCATATTCTAAGCTTTTCATAACGACGGCATATTCTAAGCTTTTCATAAAGACGGCATATTCTAAGCTTTTCATAAAGACAGCATATTCTAAGCTTTTCATAAAGACAGCATATTCTAAGCTTTTCATGAAGACAGCATATTCTAAGCTTTTTATAAAGACAGCATATTCTAAGCTTTTCATAAAGAAAGCCTATTCTAAGCTTTTCATAACGACGGCATATTCTAAGCTTTTCATAACGACGGCATATTCTAAGCTTTTCATAACGACGGCATATTCTAAGCTTTTCATAACGACAGCATATTCTAACCTTTTAATAACGACGGCATATTCTAAGCTTTTCATAACGACAGCATATTCTAAGCTTTTCATAACGACAGCATATTCTAAGCTTTTCATAGACAGCATATTCTAAGCTTTTCATAAAGACAGCATATTCTAAGCTTTTCATAAAGACAGCATATTCTAAGCTTTTCATAAAGACAGCATATTCTAAGCTTTTCATAAAGACAGCATATTCTAAGCTTTTCATAGACAGCATATTCTAAGCTTTTCATAACGACAGCATATTCTAAGCTTTTCATAAAGACAACATATTCTAAGCTTTTCATAAAGACAACATATTCTAAGCTTTTCATAAAGACAGCATATTCTAAGCTTTTCATAAAGACAGCATATTCTAAGCTTTTCATAAAGACAGCATATTCTAAGCTTTTCCTAAGGACAGCATATTCTAAGCTTTTAATAAAGACAGCATATTCTAAGCTTTTCATAAAGACAGCATATTCTAAGCTTTTCATAAAGACAGCATATTCTAAGGTTTTCATAAAGACAGCATATTCTAAGCTTTTAATAAAGACAGCATATTCTAAGCTTTTCATAACGACAGCATATTCTAATCTTTTCATAAAGACGGCATATTCTAAGCTTTTCATAAAGACGGCATATTCTAAGCTTTTCATAAAGACAGCCTATTCTAAGCTTTTCATAAAGACGGCATATTCTAAGCTTTTCATAACGACGGCATATTATAAGCTTTTCATAACGACGGCATATTATAAGCTTTTCATAACGACGGCATATTCTAAGGTTTTCATAACGACAGCATATTATAAGCTTTTCATAAAGACAGCATATTCTAAGCTTTTCATAAAGACAGCCTATTCTAAGCTTTTTATAAAGACAGCCTATTCTAAGCTTTTCATAAAGACAGCCTATTCTAAGCTTTTCATAAAGACAGCCTATTCTAAGCTTTTCATAAAGACAGCCTATTCTAAGCTTTTCATAAAGACAGCATATTCTAAGCTTTTCATAAAGACAGCATATTCTAAGCTTTTCATAAAGACAGCATATTCTAAGCTTTTCATAAAGACAGCATATTCTAAGCTTTTCATAAAGACAGCCTATTCTAAGCTTTTCATAAAGACGGCATATTCTAAGCTTTTCATAAAGACAGCCTATTCTAAGCTTTTCATAACGACGGCATATTCTAAGCTTTTCATAAAGACAGCCTATTCTAAGCTTTTCATAAAGACGGCATATTCTAAGCTTTTCATAACGACGGCATATTATAAGCTTTTCATAACGACGGCATATTATAAGCTTTTCATAACGACGGCATATTCTAAGGTTTTCATAACGACAGCATATTATAAGCTTTTCATAAAGACAGCATATTCTAAGCTTTTCATAAAGACAGCCTATTCTAAGCTTTTTATAAAGACAGCCTATTCTAAGCTTTTCATAAAGACAGCCTATTCTAAGCTTTTCATAAAGACAGCCTATTCTAAGCTTTTCATAAAGACAGCCTATTCTAAGCTTTTCATAAAGACAGCATATTCTAAGCTTTTCATAAAGACAGCATATTCTAAGCTTTTCATAAAGACAGCATATTCTAAGCTTTTCATAAAGACAGCATATTCTAAGCTTTTCATAAAGACAGCCTATTCTAAGCTTTTCATAAAGACGGCATATTCTAAGCTTTTCATAAAGACAGCCTATTCTAAGCTTTTCATAACGACGGCATATTCTAAGCTTTTCATAACGACGGCATATTATAAGCTTTTCATAAAGACAGCATATTCTAAGCTTTTCATAAAGACAGCATATTCTAGGCTTTTCATAAAGACAGCCTATTCTAAGCTTTTCATAAAGACAGCATATTCTAAGCTTTTCATAAAGACAGCCTATTCTAAGCTTTTCATAAAGACAGCATATTCTAAGCTTTTCATAAAGACAGCATATTCTAAGCTTTTCATAAAGACAGCATATTCTAAGCTTTTCATAAAGACAGCCTATTCTAAGCTTTTCATAAAGACAGCCTATTCTAAGCTTTTCATAAAGACAGCCTATTCTAAGCTTTTCATAAAGACAGCCTATTCTAAGCTTTTCATAAAGACAGCATATTCTAAGCTTTTCATAAAGACAGCATATTCTAAGCTTTTCATAAAGACAGCATATTGTAAGCTTTTCATAAAGACAGCATATTCTAAGCTTTTCATAAAGACAGCATATTCTAAGCTTTTCATAAAGACAGCATATTCTAAGCTTTTCATAAAGACAGCATATTCTAAGCTTTTCATAAAGACAGCATATTCTAAGCTTTTCATAAAGACAGCCTATTCTAAGCTTTTCATAAAGACGGCATATTCTAAGCTTTTCATAAAGACAGCCTATTCTAAGCTTTTCATAACGACGGCATATTCTAAGCTTTTCATAAAGACAGCCTATTCTAAGCTTTTCATAAAGACGGCATATTCTAAGCTTTTCATAACGACGGCATATTATAAGCTTTTCATAACGACGGCATATTATAAGCTTTTCATAACGACGGCATATTCTAAGGTTTTCATAACGACAGCATATTATAAGCTTTTCATAAAGACAGCATATTCTAAGCTTTTCATAAAGACAGCCTATTCTAAGCTTTTTATAAAGACAGCCTATTCTAAGCTTTTCATAAAGACAGCCTATTCTAAGCTTTTCATAAAGACAGCCTATTCTAAGCTTTTCATAAAGACAGCCTATTCTAAGCTTTTCATAAAGACAGCATATTCTAAGCTTTTCATAAAGACAGCATATTCTAAGCTTTTCATAAAGACAGCATATTCTAAGCTTTTCATAAAGACAGCATATTCTAAGCTTTTCATAAAGACAGCCTATTCTAAGCTTTTCATAAAGACGGCATATTCTAAGCTTTTCATAAAGACAGCCTATTCTAAGCTTTTCATAACGACGGCATATTCTAAGCTTTTCATAACGACGGCATATTATAAGCTTTTCATAAAGACAGCATATTCTAAGCTTTTCATAAAGACAGCATATTCTAGGCTTTTCATAAAGACAGCCTATTCTAAGCTTTTCATAAAGACAGCATATTCTAAGCTTTTCATAAAGACAGCCTATTCTAAGCTTTTCATAAAGACAGCATATTCTAAGCTTTTCATAAAGACAGCATATTCTAAGCTTTTCATAAAGACAGCATATTCTAAGCTTTTCATAAAGACAGCCTATTCTAAGCTTTTCATAAAGACAGCCTATTCTAAGCTTTTCATAAAGACAGCCTATTCTAAGCTTTTCATAAAGACAGCCTATTCTAAGCTTTTCATAAAGACAGCATATTCTAAGCTTTTCATAAAGACAGCATATTCTAAGCTTTTCATAAAGACAGCATATTGTAAGCTTTTCATAAAGACAGCATATTCTAAGCTTTTCATAAAGACAGCATATTCTAAGCTTTTCATAAAGACAGCATACTCTAATCTTTTCATAAAGACAACATATTCTAAGCTTTTCATAACGACAGCATATTCTAATCTTTTCATAACGACAGCATATTCTAAGCTTTTCATAAAGACAGCATATTCTAAGCTTTTCATAAAGACAGCATATTCTAAGGTTTTCATAAAGACAGCATAATCTAAGCTTTTCATAAAGACAGCATATTCTAGGCTTTTCATAAAGACAGCATATTCTAAGCTTTTCATAAAGACAGCATATTCTAAGGTTTCATAACGACAGCATATTCTAAGCTTTTCATAAAGACAGCATATTCTAAGCTTTTCATAAAGACAGCATATTCTAAGCTTTTCATAACGACAGCATATTCTAAGCTTTTCATAAAGACAGCATAATCTAAGCTTTTCATAAAGACAGCATATTCTAAGCTTTTCATAAAGACAGCATATTCTAAGCTTTTCATAACGACAGGCATATTCTAAGCTTTTCATAAAGACAGCATATTCTAAGCTTTTCATAACGACAGCATATTCTAAGCTTTTCATAACGACAGCATATTCTAAGCTTTTCATAACGACAGCATATTCTAAGGTTTTCATAACGACAGCATATTCTAAGCTTTTCATAAAGACAGCATATTCTAAGCTTTTCATAAAGACAGCATATTCTAAGCGTTTCATAACGACAGCATATTCTAAGCTTTTCATAAAGACAGCATATTCTAAGCTTTTCATAAAGACAGCATATTCTAAGGTTTTCATAACGACACCATATTCAAAGGTTTTCATAACGACAGCATATTCTTAGCTTTTCTTAAGGACAGCTATTCAAAGGTTTTCTTAAGGACAGAATATTTGAAGGTTTCCTAAGGACAGCATATTCGAGGATTTTCCTTAGGACAGCATATTTGAAGGTTTTCATAAAGACAGCATATTCGAATGTTTTCATAACGACATCATATTCATAGCTTTTCCTAAAGACAGCATGTTCAAAGGTTTTCCTAAGGACAGCATATTCAAAGGTTTTCATGAGGACAGAATATTTGAAGGTTTTCATGATGACAGCATATTCTAAGCTTTTCATAACGACAGCATATTCTAAGGTTTTGATAACGACAGCATATTCTAAGGTTTTCATAACGACAGCATATTCTAAGGTTTTCATAACGACAGCATATTCTAAGGTTTTCATAACGACAGCATATTCTAAGGTTTTCATAACGACAGCATATTCTAAGGTTTTCATAACGACAGCATATTCTAAGGTTTTCATAACGACAGCATATTCTAAGGTTTTCATAACGACAGCATATTCTAAGGTTTTCATAAAGACAGCATATTCTAAGGTTTTCATAACGACAGCATATTCTAAGGTTTTCATAACGACAGCATATTCTAAGCTTTTCATAAAGACAGCATATTCTAAGGTTTTCATAACGACAGCATATTCTAAGGTTTTCATAACGACAGCATATTCTAAGCTTTTCATAAAGACAGCATATTCTAAGGTTTTCATAACGACAGCATATTCTAAGGTTTTCATAACGACAGCATATTCTAAGGTTTTCATAAAGACAGCATATTCTAAGCTTTTCATAAAGACAGCATATTCTAAGGTTTTCATAACGACAGCATATTCTAAGGTTTTCATAACGACAGCATATTCTAAGGTTTTCATAAAGACAGCATATTCTAAGGTTTTCATAACGACAGCATATTCTAAGGTTTTGATAACGACAGCATATTCTAAGGTTTTCATAACGACAGCATATTCTAAGGTTTTCATAACGACAGCATATTCTAAGGTTTTCATAACGACAGCATATTCTAAGGTTTTCATAACGACAGCATATTCTAAGGTTTTCATAAAGACAGCATATTCTAAGGTTTTCATAACGACAGCATATTCTAAGGTTTTCATAACGACAGCATATTCTAAGGTTTTCATAACGACAGCATATTCTAAGGTTTTCATAACGACAGCATATTCTAAGGTTTTCATAACGACAGCATAATCTAAGGTTTTCATAACGACAGCATATTCTAAGGTTTTCATAAAGACAGCATATTCTAAGGTTTTCATAACGACAGCATATTCTAAGGTTTTCATAACGACAGCATATTCTAAGGTTTTCATAACGACAGCATATTCTAAGGTTTTCATAACGACAGCATATTCTAAGCTTTTCATAAAGACAGCATATTCTAAGGTTTTCATAACGACAGCATATTCTAAGGTTTTCATAACGACAGCATATTCTAAGCTTTTCATAAAGACAGCATATTCTAAGGTTTTCATAACGACAGCATATTCTAAGGTTTTCATAACGACAGCATATTCTAAGCTTTTCATAAAGACAGCATATTCTAAGGTTTTCATAACGACAGCATATTCTAAGGTTTTCATAACGACAGCATATTCTAAGCTTTTCATAAAGACAGCATATTCTAAGGTTTTCATAACGACAGCATATTCTAAGGTTTTCATAACGACAGCATATTCTAAGGTTTTCATAAAGACAGCATATTCTAAGCTTTTCATAAAGACAGCATATTCTAAGGTTTTCATAACGACAGCATATTCTAAGGTTTTCATAACGACAGCATATTCTAAGGTTTTCATAAAGACAGCATATTCTAAGGTTTTCATAACGACAGCATATTCTAAGGTTTTCATAACGACAGCATATTCTAAGGTTTTCATAACGACAGCATATTCTAAGGTTTTCATAACGACAGCATATTCTAAGGTTTTCATAAAGACAGCATATTCTAAGGTTTTCATAACGACAGCATATTCTAAGGTTTTCATAAAGACAGCATATTCTAAGGTTTTCATAACGACAGCATATTCTAAGGTTTTCATAAAGACAGCATATTCTAAGGTTTTCATAACGACAGCATATTCTAAGGTTTTCATAACGACAGCATATTCTAAGGTTTTCATAAAGACAGCATATTCTAAGGTTTTCATAACGACAGCATATTCTAAGGTTTTCATAAAGACAGCATATTCTAAGGTTTTCATAAAGACAGCATATTCTAAGGTTTTCATAAAGACAGCATATTCTAAGGTTTTCATAACGACAGCATATTCTAAGGTTTTCATAACGACAGCATATTCTAAGGTTTTCATAACGACAGCATATTCTAAGGTTTTCATAAAGACAGCATATTCTAAGGTTTTCATAACGACAGCATATTCTAAGGTTTTCATAAAGACAGCATATTCTAAGGTTTTCATAACGACAGCATATTCTAAGGTTTTCATAAAGACAGCATATTCTAAGGTTTTCATAACGACAGCATATTCTAAGGTTTTCATAACGACAGCATATTCTAAGGTTTTCATAACGACAGCATATTCTAAGGTTTTCATAAAGACAGCATATTCTAAGGTTTTCATAACGACAGCATATTCTAAGGTTTTCATAACGACAGCATATTCTAAGGTTTTCATAAAGACAGCATATTCTAAGGTTTTCATAACGACAGCATATTCTAAGGTTTTCATAACGACAGCATATTCTAAGGTTTTCATAAAGACAGCATATTCAAAGGTTTTCATAACGACAGCATATTCTAAGGTTTTCATAACGACAGCATATTCTAAGGTTTTCATAACGACAGCATATTCTAAGGTTTTCATAACGACAGCATATTCTAAGGTTTTCATAAAGACAGCATATTCTAAGGTTTTCATAACGACAGCATATTCTAAGGTTTTCATAACGACAGCATATTCTAAGGTTTTCATAACGACAGCATATTCAAAGGTTTTCATAACGACAGCATATTCTAAGGTTTTCATAAAGACAGCATATTCAAAGGTTTTCATAACGACAGCATATTCTAAGGTTTTCATAACGACAGCATATTCTAAGGTTTTCATAACGACAGCATATTCAAAGGTTTTCATAAAGACAGCATATTCTAAGGTTTTCATAACGACAGCATATTCTAAGGTTTTCATAACGACAGCATATTCTAAGGTTTTCATAAAGACAGCATATTCAAAGGTTTTCATAACGACAGCATATTCTAAGGTTTTCATAACGACAGCATATTCTAAGGTTTTCATAACGACAGCATATTCTAAGGTTTTCATAAAGACAGCATATTCAAAGGTTTTCATAACGACAGCATATTCTAAGGTTTTCATAACGACAGCATATTCTAAGGTTTTCATAACGACAGCATATTCTAAGGTTTTCATAAAGACAGCATATTCAAAGGTTTTCATAACGACAGCATATTCTAAGGTTTTCATAACGACAGCATATTCTAAGGTTTTCATAACGACAGCATATTCTAAGGTTTTCATAAAGACAGCATATTCAAAGGTTTTCATAACGACAGCATATTCTAAGGTTTTCATAACGACAGCATATTCTAAGGTTTTCATAACGACAGCATATTCTAAGGTTTTCATAAAGACAGCATATTCTAAGGTTTTCATAACGACAGCATATTCTAAGGTTTTCATAACGACAGCATATTCTAAGGTTTTCATAAAGACAGCATATTCTAAGGTTTTCATAAAGACAGCATATTCTAAGGTTTTCATAACGACAGCATATTCTAAGGTTTTCATAAAGACAGCATATTCTAAGGTTTTCATAACGACAGCATATTCTAAGGTTTTGATAACGACAGCATATTCTAAGGTTTTCATAACGACAGCATATTCTAAGGTTTTCATAACGACAGCATATTCTAAGGTTTTCATAACGACAGCATATTCTAAGGTTTTCATAACGACAGCATATTCTAAGGTTTTCATAAAGACAGCATATTCTAAGGTTTTCATAACGACAGCATATTCTAAGGTTTTCATAACGACAGCATATTCTAAGGTTTTCATAACGACAGCATATTCTAAGGTTTTCATAACGACAGCATATTCTAAGGTTTTCATAACGACAGCATAATCTAAGGTTTTCATAACGACAGCATATTCTAAGGTTTTCATAAAGACAGCATATTCTAAGGTTTTCATAACGACAGCATATTCTAAGGTTTTCATAACGACAGCATATTCTAAGGTTTTCATAACGACAGCATATTCTAAGGTTTTCATAACGACAGCATATTCTAAGCTTTTCATAAAGACAGCATATTCTAAGGTTTTCATAACGACAGCATATTCTAAGGTTTTCATAACGACAGCATATTCTAAGCTTTTCATAAAGACAGCATATTCTAAGGTTTTCATAACGACAGCATATTCTAAGGTTTTCATAACGACAGCATATTCTAAGCTTTTCATAAAGACAGCATATTCTAAGGTTTTCATAACGACAGCATATTCTAAGGTTTTCATAACGACAGCATATTCTAAGCTTTTCATAAAGACAGCATATTCTAAGGTTTTCATAACGACAGCATATTCTAAGGTTTTCATAACGACAGCATATTCTAAGGTTTTCATAAAGACAGCATATTCTAAGCTTTTCATAAAGACAGCATATTCTAAGGTTTTCATAACGACAGCATATTCTAAGGTTTTGATAACGACAGCATATTCTAAGGTTTTCATAACGACAGCATATTCTAAGGTTTTCATAAAGACAGCATATTCTAAGGTTTTCATAACGACAGCATATTCTAAGGTTTTCATAACGACAGCATATTCTAAGGTTTTCATAACGACAGCATATTCTAAGGTTTTCATAACGACAGCATATTCTAAGCTTTTCATAAAGACAGCATATTCTAAGGTTTTCATAACGACAGCATATTCTAAGGTTTTCATAACGACAGCATATTCTAAGCTTTTCATAAAGACAGCATATTCTAAGGTTTTCATAACGACAGCATATTCTAAGGTTTTCATAACGACAGCATATTCTAAGCTTTTCATAAAGACAGCATATTCTAAGGTTTTCATAACGACAGCATATTCTAAGGTTTTCATAACGACAGCATATTCTAAGCTTTTCATAAAGACAGCATATTCTAAGGTTTTCATAACGACAGCATATTCTAAGGTTTTCATAACGACAGCATATTCTAAGGTTTTCATAAAGACAGCATATTCTAAGCTTTTCATAAAGACAGCATATTCTAAGGTTTTCATAACGACAGCATATTCTAAGGTTTTCATAACGACAGCATATTCTAAGGTTTTCATAAAGACAGCATATTCTAAGGTTTTCATAACGACAGCATATTCTAAGGTTTTCATAACGACAGCATATTCTAAGGTTTTCATAACGACAGCATATTCTAAGGTTTTCATAACGACAGCATATTCTAAGGTTTTCATAAAGACAGCATATTCTAAGGTTTTCATAACGACAGCATATTCTAAGGTTTTCATAAAGACAGCATATTCTAAGGTTTTCATAACGACAGCATATTCTAAGGTTTTCATAAAGACAGCATATTCTAAGGTTTTCATAACGACAGCATATTCTAAGGTTTTCATAACGACAGCATATTCTAAGGTTTTCATAAAGACAGCATATTCTAAGGTTTTCATAACGACAGCATATTCTAAGGTTTTCATAAAGACAGCATATTCTAAGGTTTTCATAAAGACAGCATATTCTAAGGTTTTCATAACGACAGCATATTCTAAGGTTTTCATAACGACAGCATATTCTAAGGTTTTCATAAAGACAGCATATTCTAAGGTTTTCATAAAGACAGCATATTCTAAGGTTTTCATAACGACAGCATATTCTAAGGTTTTCATAAAGACAGCATATTCTAAGGTTTTCATAAAGACAGCATATTCTAAGGTTTTCATAACGACAGCATATTCTAAGGTTTTCATAAAGACAGCATATTCTAAGGTTTTCATAAAGACAGCATATTCTAAGGTTTTCATAAAGACAGCATATTCTAAGGTTTTCATAAAGACAGCATATTCTAAGGTTTTCATAAAGACAGCATATTCTAAGGTTTTCATAACGACAGCATATTCTAAGGTTTTCATAAAGACAGCATATTCTAAGGTTTTCATAAAGACAGCATATTCTAAGGTTTTCATAAAGACAGCATATTCTAAGGTTTTCATAAAGACAGCATATTCTAAGGTTTTCATAAAGACAGCATATTCTAAGGTTTTCATAAAGACAGCATATTCTAAGGTTTTCATAACGACAGCATATTCTAAGGTTTTCATAACGACAGCATATTCTAAGGTTTTCATAAAGACAGCATATTCTAAGGTTTTCATAAAGACAGCATATTCTAAGGTTTTCATAACGACAGCATATTCTAAGGTTTTCATAACGACAGCATATTCTAAGGTTTTCATAAAGACAGCATATTCTAAGGTTTTCATAACGACAGCATATTCTAAGGTTTTCATAACGACAGCATATTCTAAGGTTTTCATAAAGACAGCATATTCTAAGGTTTTCATAAAGACAGCATATTCTAAGGTTTTCATAACGACAGCATATTCTAAGGTTTTCATAAAGACAGCATATTCTAAGGTTTTCATAACGACAGCATATTCTAAGGTTTTGATAACGACAGCATATTCTAAGGTTTTCATAACGACAGCATATTCTAAGGTTTTCATAACGACAGCATATTCTAAGGTTTTCATAACGACAGCATATTCTAAGGTTTTCATAACGACAGCATATTCTAAGGTTTTCATAAAGACAGCATATTCTAAGGTTTTCATAACGACAGCATATTCTAAGGTTTTCATAACGACAGCATATTCTAAGGTTTTCATAACGACAGCATATTCTAAGGTTTTCATAACGACAGCATATTCTAAGGTTTTCATAACGACAGCATAATCTAAGGTTTTCATAACGACAGCATATTCTAAGGTTTTCATAAAGACAGCATATTCTAAGGTTTTCATAACGACAGCATATTCTAAGGTTTTCATAACGACAGCATATTCTAAGGTTTTCATAACGACAGCATATTCTAAGGTTTTCATAACGACAGCATATTCTAAGCTTTTCATAAAGACAGCATATTCTAAGGTTTTCATAACGACAGCATATTCTAAGGTTTTCATAACGACAGCATATTCTAAGCTTTTCATAAAGACAGCATATTCTAAGGTTTTCATAACGACAGCATATTCTAAGGTTTTCATAACGACAGCATATTCTAAGCTTTTCATAAAGACAGCATATTCTAAGGTTTTCATAACGACAGCATATTCTAAGGTTTTCATAACGACAGCATATTCTAAGCTTTTCATAAAGACAGCATATTCTAAGGTTTTCATAACGACAGCATATTCTAAGGTTTTCATAACGACAGCATATTCTAAGGTTTTCATAAAGACAGCATATTCTAAGCTTTTCATAAAGACAGCATATTCTAAGGTTTTCATAACGACAGCATATTCTAAGGTTTTCATAACGACAGCATATTCTAAGGTTTTCATAAAGACAGCATATTCTAAGGTTTTCATAACGACAGCATATTCTAAGGTTTTCATAACGACAGCATATTCTAAGGTTTTCATAACGACAGCATATTCTAAGGTTTTCATAACGACAGCATATTCTAAGGTTTTCATAAAGACAGCATATTCTAAGGTTTTCATAACGACAGCATATTCTAAGGTTTTCATAAAGACAGCATATTCTAAGGTTTTCATAACGACAGCATATTCTAAGGTTTTCATAAAGACAGCATATTCTAAGGTTTTCATAACGACAGCATATTCTAAGGTTTTCATAACGACAGCATATTCTAAGGTTTTCATAACGACAGCATATTCTAAGGTTTTCATAACGACAGCATATTCTAAGGTTTTCATAACGACAGCATATTCTAAGGTTTTCATAAAGACAGCATATTCTAAGGTTTTCATAACGACAGCATATTCTAAGGTTTTCATAACGACAGCATATTCTAAGCTTTTCATAACGACAGCATATTCTAAGGTTTTCATAACGACAGCATATTCTAAGGTTTTCATAACGACAGCATATTCTAAGGTTTTCATAAAGACAGCATATTCTAAGGTTTTCATAACGACAGCATATTCTAAGGTTTTCATAAAGACAGCATATTCTAAGGTTTTCATAACGACAGCATATTCTAAGGTTTTCATAACGACAGCATATTCTAAGGTTTTCATAAAGACAGCATATTCTAAGGTTTTCATAACGACAGCATATTCTAAGGTTTTCATAACGACAGCATATTCTAAGGTTTTCATAACGACAGCATATTCTAAGGTTTTCATAACGACAGCATATTCTAAGGTTTTCATAAAGACAGCATATTCTAAGGTTTTCATAACGACAGCATATTCTAAGGTTTTCATAACGACAGCATATTCTAAGGTTTTCATAAAGACAGCATATTCTAAGGTTTTCATAACGACAGCATATTCTAAGGTTTTCATAACGACAGCATATTCTAAGGTTTTCATAAAGACAGCATATTCTAAGGTTTTCATAACGACAGCATATTCTAAGGTTTTCATAAAGACAGCATATTCTAAGGTTTTCATAACGACAGCATATTCTAAGCTTTTCATAAAGACAGCATATTCTAAGGTTTTCATAAAGACAGCATATTCTAAGGTTTTCATAAAGACAGCATATTCTAAGGTTTTCATAACGACAGCATATTCTAAGGTTTTCATAACGACAGCATATTCTAAGGTTTTCATAACGACAGCATATTCTAAGGTTTTCATAAAGACAGCATATTCTAAGGTTTTCATAAAGACAGCATATTCTAAGGTTTTCATAACGACAGCATATTCTAAGGTTTTCATAACGACAGCATATTCTAAGGTTTTCATAAAGACAGCATATTCTAAGGTTTTCATAACGACAGCATATTCTAAGCTTTTCATAAAGACAGCATATTCTAAGGTTTTCATAAAGACAGCATATTCTAAGGTTTTCATAACGACAGCATATTCTAAGCTTTTCATAAAGACAGCATATTCTAAGGTTTTCATAAAGACAGCATATTCTAAGGTTTTCATAACGACAGCATATTCTAAGGTTTTGATACCGACAGCATATTCTAAGGTTTTCATAAAGACAGCATATTCTAAGCTTTTCATAAAGACAGCATATTCTAAGGTTTTCATAACGACAGCATATTCTAAGGTTTTGATAACGACAGCATATTCTAAGGTTTTCATAACGACAGCATATTCTAAGGTTTTCATAACGACAGCATATTCTAAGGTTTTCATAAAGACAGCATATTCTAAGCTTTTCATAAAGACAGCATATTCTAAGGTTTTCATAACGACAGCATATTCTAAGGTTTTGATAACGACAGCATATTCTAAGGTTTTCATAACGACAGCATAATCTAAGGTTTTCATAACGACAGCATATTCTAAGGTTTTCATAACGACAGCATATTCTAAGGTTTTCATAACGACAGCATATTCTAAGGTTTTCATAACGACAGCATATTCTAAGGTTTTCATAACGACAGCATATTCTAAGGTTTTCATAACGACAGCATATTCTAAGGTTTTCATAACGACAGCATATTCTAAGGTTTTCATAACGACAGCATATTCTAAGGTTTTCATAACGACAGCATATTCTAAGGTTTTGATAACGACAGCATATTCTAAGGTTTTCATAACGACAGCATATTCTAAGGTTTTCATAACGACAGCATATTCTAAGGTTTTCATAACGACAGCATATTCTAAGGTTTTGATAACGACAGCATATTCTAAGGTTTTCATAACGACAGCATATTCTAAGCTTTTCATAACGACAGCATATTCTAAGGTTTTCATAACGACAGCATATTCTAAGGTTTTCATAACGACAGCATATTCTAAGGTTTTCATAACGACAGCATATTCTAAGGTTTTCATAACGACAGCATATTCTAAGGTTTTCATAACGACAGCATATTCTAAGGTTTTCATAACGACAGCATATTCTAAGGTTTTCATAACGACAGCATATTCTAAGGTTTTCATAACGACAGCATATTCTAAGGTTTTCATAACGACAGCATATTCTAAGGTTTTCATAACGACAGCATATTCTAAGGTTTTCATAACGACAGCATATTCTAAGCTTTTCATAACGACAGCATATTCTAAGGTTTTCATAACGACAGCATATTCTAAGGTTTTCATAACGACAGCATATTCTAAGGTTTTCATAACGACAGCATATTCTAAGGTTTTCATAACGACAGCATATTCTAAGGTTTTCATAACGACAGCATATTCTAAGGTTTTCATAACGACAGCATATTCTAAGGTTTTCATAACGACAGCATATTCTAAGCTTTTCATAACGACAGCATATTCTAAGGTTTTCATAACGACAGCATATTCTAAGGTTTTCATAACGACAGCATATTCTAAGGTTTTCATAACGACAGCATATTCTAAGGTTTTCATAACGACAGCATATTCTAAGGTTTTCATAACGACAGCATATTCTAAGGTTTTGATAACGACAGCATATTCTAAGGTTTTGATAACGACAGCATATTCTAAGGTTTTCATAACGACAGCATATTCTAAGGTTTTCATAACGACAGCATATTCTAAGGTTTTCATAACGACAGCATATTCTAAGGTTTTCATAACGACAGCATATTCTAAGGTTTTCATAACGACAGCATATTCTAAGGTTTTGATAACGACAGCATATTCTAAGGTTTTCATAACGACAGCATATTCTAAGGTTTTCATAACGACAGCATATTCTAAGGTTTTCATAACGACAGCATATTCTAAGGTTTTCATAACGACAGCATATTCTAAGGTTTTCATAACGACAGCATATTCTAAGGTTTTCATAACGACAGCATATTCTAAGGTTTTCATAACGACAGCATATTCTAAGGTTTTGATAACGACAGCATATTCTAAGGTTTTCATAACGACAGCATATTCTAAGGTTTTCATAACGACAGCATATTCTAAGGTTTTCATAACGACAGCATATTCTAAGGTTTTCATAACGACAGCATATTCTAAGGTTTTCATAACGACAGCATATTCTAAGGTTTTCATAACGACAGCATATTCTAAGGTTTTGATAACGACAGCATATTCTAAGGTTTTGATAACGACAGCATATTCTAAGGTTTTCATAACGACAGCATATTCTAAGGTTTTCATAACGACAGCATATTCTAAGGTTTTCATAACGACAGCATATTCTAAGGTTTTCATAACGACAGCATATTCTAAGGTTTTCATAACGACAGCATATTCTAAGGTTTTCATAACGACAGCATATTCTAAGGTTTTGATAACGACAGCATATTCTAAGGTTTTGATAACGACAGCATATTCTAAGGTTTTCATAACGACAGCATATTCTAAGGTTTTCATAACGACAGCATATTCTAAGGTTTTCATAACGACAGCATATTCTAAGGTTTTCATAACGACAGCATATTCTAAGGTTTTCATAACGACAGCATATTCTAAGGTTTTGATAACGACAGCATATTCTAAGGTTTTCATAACGACAGCATATTCTAAGGTTTTCATAACGACAGCATATTCTAAGGTTTTGATAACGACAGCATATTCTAAGGTTTTCATAACGACAGCATATTCTAAGGTTTTCATAACGACAGCATATTCTAAGGTTTTGATAACGACAGCATATTCTAAGGTTTTCATAACGACAGCATATTCTAAGGTTTTCATAACGACAGCATATTCTAAGGTTTTCATAACGACAGCATATTCTAAGGTTTTCATAACGACAGCATATTCTAAGGTTTTCATAACGACAGCATATTCTAAGGTTTTCATAACGACAGCATATTCTAAGGTTTTGATAACGACAGCATATTCTAAGGTTTTGATAACGACAGCATATTCTAAGGTTTTCATAACGACAGCATATTCTAAGGTTTTCATAACGACAGCATATTCTAAGGTTTTCATAACGACAGCATATTCTAAGGTTTTCATAACGACAGCATATTCTAAGGTTTTCATAACGACAGCATATTCTAAGCTTTTCATAACGACAGCATATTCTAAGGTTTTCATAACGACAGCATATTCTAAGGTTTTCATAACGACAGCATATTCTAAGCTTTTCATAACGACAGCATATTCTAAGGTTTTCATAACGACAGCATATTCTAAGGTTTTCATAACGACAGCATATTCTAAGGTTTTCATAACGACAGCATATTCTAAGGTTTTCATAACGACAGCATATTCTAAGGTTTTCATAACGACAGCATATTCTAAGGTTTTGATAACGACAGCATATTCTAAGGTTTTGATAACGACAGCATATTCTAAGGTTTTCATAACGACAGCATATTCTAAGGTTTTCATAACGACAGCATATTCTAAGGTTTTCATAACGACAGCATATTCTAAGGTTTTCATAACGACAGCATATTCTAAGGTTTTCATAACGACAGCATATTCTAAGGTTTTGATAACGACAGCATATTCTAAGGTTTTCATAACGACAGCATATTCTAAGGTTTTCATAACGACAGCATATTCTAAGGTTTTCATAACGACAGCATATTCTAAGGTTTTCATAACGACAGCATATTCTAAGGTTTTCATAACGACAGCATATTCTAAGGTTTTCATAACGACAGCATATTCTAAGGTTTTCATAACGACAGCATATTCTAAGGTTTTGATAACGACAGCATATTCTAAGGTTTTCATAACGACAGCATATTCTAAGGTTTTCATAACGACAGCATATTCTAAGGTTTTCATAACGACAGCATATTCTAAGGTTTTCATAACGACAGCATATTCTAAGGTTTTCATAACGACAGCATATTCTAAGGTTTTCATAACGACAGCATATTCTAAGGTTTTGATAACGACAGCATATTCTAAGGTTTTGATAACGACAGCATATTCTAAGGTTTTCATAACGACAGCATATTCTAAGGTTTTCATAACGACAGCATATTCTAAGGTTTTCATAACGACAGCATATTCTAAGGTTTTCATAACGACAGCATATTCTAAGGTTTTCATAACGACAGCATATTCTAAGGTTTTCATAACGACAGCATATTCTAAGGTTTTGATAACGACAGCATATTCTAAGGTTTTGATAACGACAGCATATTCTAAGGTTTTCATAACGACAGCATATTCTAAGGTTTTCATAACGACAGCATATTCTAAGGTTTTCATAACGACAGCATATTCTAAGGTTTTCATAACGACAGCATATTCTAAGGTTTTCATAACGACAGCATATTCTAAGGTTTTGATAACGACAGCATATTCTAAGGTTTTCATAACGACAGCATATTCTAAGGTTTTCATAACGACAGCATATTCTAAGGTTTTGATAACGACAGCATATTCTAAGGTTTTCATAACGACAGCATATTCTAAGGTTTTCATAACGACAGCATATTCTAAGGTTTTGATAACGACAGCATATTCTAAGGTTTTCATAACGACAGCATATTCTAAGGTTTTCATAACGACAGCATATTCTAAGGTTTTCATAACGACAGCATATTCTAAGGTTTTCATAACGACAGCATATTCTAAGGTTTTCATAACGACAGCATATTCTAAGGTTTTCATAACGACAGCATATTCTAAGGTTTTGATAACGACAGCATATTCTAAGGTTTTGATAACGACAGCATATTCTAAGGTTTTCATAACGACAGCATATTCTAAGGTTTTCATAACGACAGCATATTCTAAGGTTTTCATAACGACAGCATATTCTAAGGTTTTCATAACGACAGCATATTCTAAGGTTTTCATAACGACAGCATATTCTAAGCTTTTCATAACGACAGCATATTCTAAGGTTTTCATAACGACAGCATATTCTAAGGTTTTCATAACGACAGCATATTCTAAGGTTTTCATAACGTCAGCATATTCTAAGGTTTTCATAACGACAGCATATTCTAAGGTTTTGATAACGACAGCATATTCTAAGGTTTTCATAACGACAGCATATTCTAAGGTTTTCATAACGACAGCATATTCTAAGGTTTTCATAACGACAGCATATTCTAAGGTTTTCATAACGACAGCATATTCTAAGGTTTTCATAACGACAGCATATTCTAAGGTTTTGATAACGACAGCATATTCTAAGGTTTTCATAACGACAGCATATTCTAAGGTTTTCATAACGACAGCATATTCTAAGGTTTTCATAACGACAGCATATTCTAAGGTTTTCATAACGACAGCATATTCTAAGGTTTTCATAACGACAGCATATTCTAAGGTTTTCATAACGACAGCATATTCTAAGGTTTTGATAACGACAGCATATTCTAAGGTTTTCATAACGACAGCATATTCTAAGGTTTTCATAACGACAGCATATTCTAAGGTTTTCATAACGACAGCATATTCTAAGGTTTTCATAACGACAGCATATTCTAAGGTTTTCATAACGACAGCATATTCTAAGGTTTTCATAACGACAGCATATTCTAAGGTTTTGATAACGACAGCATATTCTAAGGTTTTCATAACGACAGCATATTCTAAGGTTTTGATAACGACAGCATATTCTAAGGTTTTCATAACGACAGCATATTCTAAGGTTTTCATAACGACAGCATATTCTAAGGTTTTCATAACGACAGCATATTCTAAGGTTTTCATAACGACAGCATATTCTAAGGTTTTCATAACGACAGCATATTCTAAGGTTTTCATAACGACAGCATATTCTAAGGTTTTCATAACGACAGCATATTCTAAGGTTTTCATAACGACAGCATATTCTAAGGTTTTCATAACGACAGCATATTCTAAGCTTTTCATAACGACAGCATATTCTAAGGTTTTCATAACGACAGCATATTCTAAGGTTTTCATAACGACAGCATATTCTAAGGTTTTCATAACGTCAGCATATTCTAAGGTTTTCATAACGACAGCATATTCTAAGGTTTTGATAACGACAGCATATTCTAAGGTTTTCATAACGACAGCATATTCTAAGGTTTTCATAACGACAGCATATTCTAAGGTTTTCATAACGACAGCATATTCTAAGGTTTTCATAACGACAGCATATTCTAAGGTTTTCATAACGACAGCATATTCTAAGGTTTTGATAACGACAGCATATTCTAAGGTTTTCATAACGACAGCATATTCTAAGGTTTTCATAACGACAGCATATTCTAAGGTTTTCATAACGACAGCATATTCTAAGGTTTTCATAACGACAGCATATTCTAAGGTTTTCATAACGACAGCATATTCTAAGGTTTTCATAACGACAGCATATTCTAAGGTTTTGATAACGACAGCATATTCTAAGGTTTTCATAACGACAGCATATTCTAAGGTTTTCATAACGACAGCATATTCTAAGGTTTTCATAACGACAGCATATTCTAAGGTTTTCATAACGACAGCATATTCTAAGGTTTTCATAACGACAGCATATTCTAAGGTTTTCATAACGACAGCATATTCTAAGGTTTTGATAACGACAGCATATTCTAAGGTTTTCATAACGACAGCATATTCTAAGGTTTTGATAACGACAGCATATTCTAAGGTTTTCATAACGACAGCATATTCTAAGGTTTTCATAACGACAGCATATTCTAAGGTTTTCATAACGACAGCATATTCTAAGGTTTTCATAACGACAGCATATTCTAAGGTTTTCATAACGACAGCATATTCTAAGGTTTTCATAACGACAGCATATTCTAAGGTTTTCATAACGACAGCATATTCTAAGGTTTTCATAACGACAGCATATTCTAAGGTTTTCATAACGACAGCATATTCTAAGGTTTTGATAACGACAGCATATTCTAAGGTTTTGATAACGACAGCATATTCTAAGGTTTTCATAACGACAGCATATTCTAAGGTTTTCATAACGACAGCATATTCTAAGGTTTTGATAACGACAGCATATTCTAAGGTTTTCATAACGACAGCATATTCTAAGGTTTTCATAACGACAGCATATTCTAAGGTTTTCATAACGACAGCATATTCTAAGGTTTTCATAACGACAGCATATTCTAAGGTTTTCATAACGACAGCATATTCTAAGGTTTTCATAACGACAGCATATTCTAAGGTTTTCATAACGACGGCATATTCTAAGGTTTTGATAACGACAGCATATTCTAAGGTTTTGATAACGACAGCATATTCTAAGGTTTTCATAACGACAGCATATTCTAAGGTTTTCATAACGACAGCATATTCTAAGGTTTTCATAACGACAGCATATTCTAAGGTTTTCATAACGACAGCATATTCTAAGGTTTTGATAACGACAGCATATTCTAAGGTTTTCATAACGACAGCATATTCTAAGGTTTTCATAACGACAGCATATTCTAAGGTTTTCATAACGACAGCATATTCTAAGGTTTTGATAACGACAGCATATTCTAAGGTTTTCATAACGACAGCATATTCTAAGGTTTTGATAACGACAGCATATTCTAAGGTTTTCATAACGACAGCATATTCTAAGGTTTTCATAACGACAGCATATTCTAAGGTTTTCATAACGACAGCATATTCTAAGGTTTTCATAACGACAGCATATTCTAAGGTTTTCATAACGACAGCATATTCTAAGGTTTTCATAACGACAGCATATTCTAAGGTTTTGATAACGACAGCATATTCTAAGGTTTTGATAACGACAGCATATTCTAAGGTTTTCATAACGACAGCATATTCTAAGGTTTTCATAACGACAGCATATTCTAAGGTTTTGATAACGACAGCATATTCTAAGGTTTTCATAACGACAGCATATTCTAAGGTTTTCATAACGACAGCATATTCTAAGGTTTTCATAACGACAGCATATTCTAAGGTTTTCATAACGACAGCATATTCTAAGGTTTTCATAACGACAGCATATTCTAAGGTTTTCATAACGACAGCATATTCTAAGGTTTTCATAACGACGGCATATTCTAAGGTTTTGATAACGACAGCATATTCTAAGGTTTTGATAACGACAGCATATTCTAAGGTTTTCATAACGACAGCATATTCTAAGGTTTTCATAACGACAGCATATTCTAAGGTTTTCATAACGACAGCATATTCTAAGGTTTTCATAACGACAGCATATTCTAAGGTTTTGATAACGACAGCATATTCTAAGGTTTTCATAACGACAGCATATTCTAAGGTTTTCATAACGACAGCATATTCTAAGGTTTTCATAACGACAGCATATTCTAAGGTTTTGATAACGACAGCATATTCTAAGGTTTTCATAACGACAGCATATTCTAAGGTTTTGATAACGACAGCATATTCTAAGGTTTTCATAACGACAGCATATTCTAAGGTTTTGATAACGACAGCATATTCTAAGGTTTTGATAACGACAGCATATTCTAAGGTTTTCATAACGACAGCATATTCTAAGGTTTTGATAACGACAGCATATTCTAAGGTTTTCATAACGACAGCATATTCTAAGGTTTTCATAACGACAGCATATTCTAAGGTTTTCATAACGACAGCATATTCTAAGGTTTTCATAACGACAGCATATTCTAAGGTTTTCATAACGACAGCATATTCTAAGGTTTTCATAACGACAGCATATTCTAAGGTTTTCATAACGACAGCATATTCTAAGGTTTTGATAACGACAGCATATTCTAAGGTTTTCATAACGACAGCATATTCTAAGGTTTTCATAACGACAGCATATTCTAAGGTTTTGATAACGACAGCATATTCTAAGGTTTTGATAACGACAGCATATTCTAAGGTTTTCATAACGACAGCATATTCTAAGGTTTTGATAACGACAGCATATTCTAAGGTTTTCATAACGACAGCATATTCTAAGGTTTTCATAACGACAGCATATTCTAAGGTTTTCATAACGACAGCATATTCTAAGGTTTTGATAACGACAGCATATTCTAAGGTTTTCATAACGACAGCATATTCTAAGGTTTTCATAACGACAGCATATTCTAAGGTTTTGATAACGACAGCATATTCTAAGGTTTTCATAACGACAGCATATTCTAAGGTTTTCATAACGACAGCATATTCTAAGGTTTTCATAACGACAGCATATTCTAAGGTTTTCATAACGACAGCATATTCTAAGGTTTTCATAACGACAGCATATTCTAAGGTTTTCATAACGACGGCATATTCTAAGGTTTTGATAACGACAGCATATTCTAAGGTTTTGATAACGACAGCATATTCTAAGGTTTTCATAACGACAGCATATTCTAAGGTTTTCATAACGACAGCATATTCTAAGGTTTTCATAACGACAGCATATTCTAAGGTTTTCATAACGACAGCATATTCTAAGGTTTTGATAACGACAGCATATTCTAAGGTTTTCATAACGACAGCATATTCTAAGGTTTTCATAACGACAGCATATTCTAAGGTTTTGATAACGACAGCATATTCTAAGGTTTTCATAACGACAGCATATTCTAAGGTTTTGATAACGACAGCATATTCTAAGGTTTTCATAACGACAGCATATTCTAAGGTTTTCATAACGACAGCATATTCTAAGGTTTTCATAACGACAGCATATTCTAAGGTTTTGATAACGACAGCATATTCTAAGGTTTTCATAACGACAGCATATTCTAAGGTTTTCATAACGACAGCATATTCTAAGGTTTTGATAACGACAGCATATTCTAAGGTTTTCATAACGACAGCATATTCTAAGGTTTTCATAACGACAGCATATTCTAAGGTTTTCATAACGACAGCATATTCTAAGGTTTTCATAACGACAGCATATTCTAAGGTTTTGATAACGACAGCATATTCTAAGGTTTTCATAACGACAGCATATTCTAAGGTTTTCATAACGACAGCATATTCTAAGGTTTTCATAACGACAGCATATTCTAAGCTTTTCATAACGACAGCATATTCTAAGGTTTTCATAACGACAGCATATTCTAAGGTTTTCATAACGACAGCATATTCTAAGGTTTTCATAACGACAGCATATTCTAAGGTTTTCATAACGACAGCATATTCTAAGGTTTTCATAACGACAGCATATTCTAAGGTTTTCATAACGACAGCATATTCTAAGGTTTTCATAACGACGGCATATTCTAAGGTTTTGATAACGACAGCATATTCTAAGGTTTTGATAACGACAGCATATTCTAAGGTTTTCATAACGACAGCATATTCTAAGGTTTTCATAACGACAGCATATTCTAAGGTTTTCATAACGACAGCATATTCTAAGGTTTTCATAACGACAGCATATTCTAAGGTTTTCATAACGACAGCATATTCTAAGGTTTTCATAACGACAGCATATTCTAAGGTTTTCATAACGACAGCATATTCTAAGGTTTTCATAACGACAGCATATTCTAAGGTTTTCATAACGACAGCATATTCTAAGGTTTTCATAACGACAGCATATTCTAAGGTTTTCATAACGACAGCATATTCTAAGGTTTTCATAACGACAGCATATTCTAAGGTTTTCATAACGACAGCATATTCTAAGGTTTTCATAACGACAGCATATTCTAAGGTTTTGATAACGACAGCATATTCTAAGGTTTTCATAACGACAGCATATTCTAAGGTTTTCATAACGACAGCATATTCTAAGGTTTTGATAACGACAGCATATTCTAAGGTTTTCATAACGACAGCATATTCTAAGATTTTCATAACGACAGCATATTCTAAGGTTTTCATAACGACGGCATATTCTAAGGTTTTGATAACGACAGCATATTCTAAGGTTTTGATAACGACAGCATATTCTAAGGTTTTCATAACGACTGCATATTCTAAGGTTTTCATAACGACAGCATATTCTAAGGTTTTCATAACGACAGCATATTCTAAGGTTTTCATAACGACAGCATATTCTAAGGTTTTGATAACGACAGCATATTCTAAGGTTTTCATAACGACAGCATATTCTAAGGTTTTCATAACGACAGCATATTCTAAGGTTTTGATAACGACAGCATATTCTAAGGTTTTCATAACGACAGCATATTCTAAGGTTTTCATAACGACAGCATATTCTAAGGTTTTCATAACGACAGCATATTCTAAGGTTTTCATAACGACAGCATATTCTAAGGTTTTGATAACGACAGCATATTCTAAGGTTTTCATAACGACAGCATATTCTAAGGTTTTCATAACGACAGCATATTCTAAGGTTTTCATAACGACAGCATATTCTAAGGTTTTGATAACGACAGCATATTCTAAGGTTTTCATAACGACAGCATATTCTAAGGTTTTGATAACGACAGCATATTCTAAGGTTTTCATAACGACAGCATATTCTAAGGTTTTCATAACGACAGCATATTCTAAGGTTTTGATAACGACAGCATATTCTAAGGTTTTCATAACGACAGCATATTCTAAGGTTTTGATAACGACAGCATATTCTAAGGTTTTCATAACGACAGCATATTCTAAGGTTTTCATAACGACAGCATATTCTAAGGTTTTCATAACGACAGCATATTCTAAGGTTTTCATAACGACAGCATATTCTAAGGTTTTCATAACGACAGCATATTCTAAGGTTTTCATAACGACAGCATATTCTAAGGTTTTCATAACGACAGCATATTCTAAGGTTTTGATAACGACAGCATATTCTAAGGTTTTCATAACGACAGCATATTCTAAGGTTTTCATAACGACAGCATATTCTAAGGTTTTGATAACGACAGCATATTCTAAGGTTTTGATAACGACAGCATATTCTAAGGTTTTCATAACGACAGCATATTCTAAGGTTTTGATAACGACAGCATATTCTAAGGTTTTCATAACGACAGCATATTCTAAGGTTTTCATAACGACAGCATATTCTAAGGTTTTCATAACGACAGCATATTCTAAGGTTTTGATAACGACAGCATATTCTAAGGTTTTCATAACGACAGCATATTCTAAGGTTTTCATAACGACAGCATATTCTAAGGTTTTGATAACGACAGCATATTCTAAGGTTTTCATAACGACAGCATATTCTAAGGTTTTCATAACGACAGCATATTCTAAGGTTTTCATAACGACAGCATATTCTAAGGTTTTCATAACGACAGCATATTCTAAGGTTTTCATAACGACAGCATATTCTAAGGTTTTCATAACGACAGCATATTCTAAGGTTTTCATAACGACAGCATATTCTAAGGTTTTCATAACGACAGCATATTCTAAGGTTTTCATAACGACAGCATATTCTAAGGTTTTCATAACGACAGCATATTCTAAGGTTTTCATAACGACAGCATATTCTAAGCTTTTCATAACGACAGCATATTCTAAGGTTTTCATAACGACAGCATATTCTAAGGTTTTGATAACGACAGCATATTCTAAGGTTTTCATAACGACAGCATATTCTAAGGTTTTCATAACGACAGCATATTCTAAGGTTTTCATAACGACAGCATATTCTAAGGTTTTCATAACGACAGCATATTCTAAGGTTTTCATAACGACAGCATATTCTAAGGTTTTCATAACGACAGCATATTCTAAGGTTTTCATAACGACAGCATATTCTAAGGTTTTCATAACGACAGCATATTCTAAGGTTTTCATAACGACAGCATATTCTAAGGTTTTCATAACGACAGCATATTCTAAGGTTTTCATAACGACAGCATATTCTAAGGTTTTCATAACGACAGCATATTCTAAGGTTTTCATAACGACAGCATATTCTAAGGTTTTGATAACGACAGCATATTCTAAGGTTTTCATAACGACAGCATATTCTAAGGTTTTCATAACGACAGCATATTCTAAGGTTTTCATAACGACAGCATATTCTAAGGTTTTCATAACGACAGCATATTCTAAGGTTTTGATAACGACAGCATATTCTAAGGTTTTCATAACGACAGCATATTCTAAGGTTTTCATAACGACAGCATATTCTAAGGTTTTCATAACGACAGCATATTCTAAGGTTTTCATAACGACAGCATATTCTAAGGTTTTCATAACGACAGCATATTCTAAGGTTTTCATAACGACAGCATATTCTAAGGTTTTCATAACGACAGCATATTCTAAGGTTTTCATAACGACAGCATATTCTAAGGTTTTCATAACGACAGCATATTCTAAGGTTTTGATAACGACAGCATATTCTAAGGTTTTCATAACGACAGCATATTCTAAGGTTTTCATAACGACAGCATATTCTAAGGTTTTCATAACGACAGCATATTCTAAGGTTTTCATAACGACAGCATATTCTAAGGTTTTGATAACGACAGCATATTCTAAGGTTTTCATAACGACAGCATATTCTAAGGTTTTCATAACGACAGCATATTCTAAGGTTTTGATAACGACAGCATATTCTAAGGTTTTGATAACGACAGCATATTCTAAGGTTTTCATAACGACAGCATATTCTAAGGTTTTGATAACGACAGCATATTCTAAGGTTTTCATAACGACAGCATATTCTAAGGTTTTCATAACGACAGCATAGTCTAAGCTTTTCATAACGACAGCATATTCTAAGGTTTTCATAACGACAGCATATTCTAAGGTTTTCATAACGACAGCATATTCTAAGGTTTTCATAACGACAGCATATTCTAAGGTTTTGATAACGACAGCATATTCTAAGGTTTTCATAACGACAGCATATTCTAAGGTTTTGATAACGACAGCATATTCTAAGGTTTTCATAACGACAGCATATTCTAAGGTTTTCATAACGACAGCATATTCTAAGGTTTTCATAACGACAGCATATTCTAAGGTTTTCATAACGACAGCATATTCTAAGGTTTTCATAACGACAGCATATTCTAAGGTTTTCATAACGACAGCATATTCTAAGGTTTTCATAACGACAGCATATTCTAAGGTTTTCATAACGACAGCATATTCTAAGGTTTTCATAACGACAGCATATTCTAAGGTTTTCATAACGACAGCATATTCTAAGGTTTTCATAACGACAGCATATTCTAAGGTTTTCATAACGACAGCATATTCTAAGGTTTTCATAACGACAGCATATTCTAAGGTTTTCATAACGACAGCATATTCTAAGGTTTTCATAACGACAGCATATTCTAAGGTTTTCATAACGACAGCATATTCTAAGGTTTTCATAACGACAGCATATTCTAAGGTTTTCATAACGACAGCATATTCTAAGGTTTTCATAACGACAGCATATTCTAAGGTTTTCATAACGACAGCATATTCTAAGGTTTTCATAACGACAGCATATTCTAAGGTTTTCATAACGACAGCATATTCTAAGGTTTTCATAACTACAGCATATTCTAAGGTTTTCATAACGACAGCATATTCTAAGCTTTTCATAACGACAGCATATTCTAAGGTTTTGATAACGACAGCATATTCTAAGCTGTTCATAACGACAGCATATTCTAAGGTTTTGATAACGACAGCATATTCTAAGGTTTTCATAACGACAGCATATTCTAAGGTTTTCATAACGACAGCATATTCTAAGGTTTTGATAACGACAGCATATTCTAAGGTTTTCATAACGACAGCATATTCTAAGGTTTTCATAACGACAGCATATTCTAAGGTTTTGATAACGACAGCATATTCTAAGGTTTTCATAACGACAGCATATTCTAAGGTTTTCATAACGACAGCATATTCTAAGGTTTTCATAACGACAGCATATTCTAAGGTTTTCATAACCAAAGCATATTCTAAGGTTTTCATAAGGACAGCATAATCTAAGTTTTCATAACAATAACATATTCTAAGTTTTTCATAACGAAAGCATATTTTAAGCTTTTCCTTAGGACAGCATATTATAAGCTTTTCGTAAGGACAGCATATTATAAGCTTTTCCTAAGGACAGCATATTATAAGCTTTTCCTAAGGACAGCATATTCGAAGCTTTTAATAACGACAGCATATTCAAAGGTTTTCCTAAGGACAGCATATTCTAAGGTTTTCATAACGACAGCATATTCAAAGCTTTTCATAACGACAGCATATTCAAAGGTTTTCCTAAGGACAGCATATTCAAAGGTTTTCCTAAGGACAGCATATTTGAAGGTTTTCATAATGAGAGCATATTCTAAGCTTTTCATAACGACAGCATAGTCAAAGGTTTTCATAACGACAGCATATTCAAAGGTTTTCATAACGACAGCATATTCTAAGCTTTTCATAACGACAGCATATTCAAAGGTTTTCATAACGACAGCATATTCAAAGGTTTTCATAACGACAGCATATTCAAAGGTTTTCATAACGACAGCATATTCAAAGGTTTTCATAACGACAGCATATTCAAAGCTTTTCATAACCACAGCATATTCAAAGCTTTTCATAACGACAGCATATTCTAAGATTTTCATAACGACAGCATATTCTAACATTTTCATAACGACAGCATATTCTAAGATTTTCATAACGACAGCATATTCTGAGATTTTCATAACGACAGCATATTCTAAGCTTTTCATAACGACATCATATTCGAAGGTTTTCATAATGACAGCATATTCGAAGGTTTTCATAATGACAGCATATTCGAAGGTTTTCATAATGACAGCATATTCGAAGGTTTTCATCATGACAGCATATGCGAAGGTTTTTCATAACGACAGCATATTCTAAGGTTTACATAACGATAGCATATTCTAAGGTTTACATAACGATAGCATATTCTAAGGTTTACATAATGACAGCATATGCTATCTCCTCTGGGATCCTCCGACCACTCTGTTGTATCAGTTAAGATAAAAATGAAATATAAGTCTACTGATGTACCTCTCCACCGTACTGTATACCGATACTCTATGGCTGATTAGGATAGCTTCCGTACATTCATATCTACCTCTCCATTCCATGGTTAAAAAGGATGTGTCCTCTATAGTATCAGACCTGACCGAATGGTTACTTGTAGGCATAGACCAATTCATACCATCCAAAAAATTCTAACAAAAACCTAACAGCCAGCCATGGTTCTCCCCAGAATATGCTGCTGCCATCGCGCACCGAAATCACTTTTTCCATAGCTACCAACCTAATAGATGTACCGAGACTAAAGTTGCTTTCAGGAATGCCAGCAACCACTGTAAAAGAGTAATAAAAAATGCAAAAGAGCTATATGCTCAGTCCGTTAAATCCAAAGTAGCTGAGCAGTGGCTTGGTTCCCACCAGTTTTGGCAAATAGCAAACAGGATCCTGAACAGAAGCATGCGTTCTATCCCAACCATCATTAATGGACCTGAGGTCATCTCGTCAGCATCAAACAAGGCCATACTATTTGCCAAGAAATTTGCAGTCAATTCTACTCTATGCAACAAAGGCCATCAACTCCCCGTGTTTCCCCCTATAACAGACAACACTTTATGCAACATACAAATATCAGTGCGTAAGGTCGCCAAGCTAATCAAGAACCTTAATTCCAGTAAAGTAACTGGCTCTGACGGCATTCCAGTTATAGTGCTGAAAAAGCTCCAACCAGAACTTGCCCCCATACTTACAAAACTGTTTAAGCGTTGCCTTAAGGAGAAGTGCTTTCCAACACCCTGCATTGAAACATTCTGGTGAAAAGTCATCTCCCTCTCAGTACAGACCAATAAGTCTCCTGTGTGTCATGAGTAAGTTGTTGGAATCCATATTAAATAAAGAAGTAGTCAACCACCTCAACAGAAACAACCTTCTTGGTTTCCGCTCTGCAAGATCTACAGCAGATGTGCTAATGGTTATATCTCATAGGATTAGAATCTCTCAACAAAGGCTTCATTTCTAGGGCATTTGCTCTTGACATATCAAAGGCCTTTGATAAGGTATGGCATAAAGGCCTACTTCACAAGATTTCCAGCTACGGTATAACTGGAAATGTTTTTTCAATCATTAAATCATTTCTCTCTGATAGGCTCATAAGAGTAGTGGTTGATGGGCAGAAATCAGAGGCCTACAGTATTAATGCTGGAGTCCCTCAGACGTTCACCCTGGGCCCAACTCTCTTCTTGATCTACATCAATGATCTCCCAAAACATATACTAAAATCATTTGTTGACATCTATGCTGATGACACGACCATCTATGGCAATACATCAAAGGCTGTAAATGACAATGTTCTCTCTGATTCTCTCTCCTCAGATCTTGAGCGCATGGTACAGGGGGGGGGAACAGGTGGCTGGTTACCTTTAATGCATCTAAGACCAAGCTCCTATCATTATCAACGCTCTGATCCTCATCTGGCATCGATTGAAATGAATGGGTCTCGTCTAGGGGAGGCCCCATGTTTTGATAAGCTTCTGGGTTTGACCTTTACTCCTGATCTGAAATGGAACACGTACATCAAGTCTGTGGCCAAGGTCGCTGGGAAAATTATGGGATCCTTCTACTGCTCCAGAAGATATCTCACTAATGATGCAATTCATAGAGAATATATAAAAGCCAAGTACGTCCAAGGATGGAGTACTGCTGCCACATCTGGGCAGGAGCTGCTAAAAACAGCCTATCCTGCCTTGACAGAGTACAAAATAGACTTTGTGGCTTGGTGGGGGATGCCCTTTTCTCTTCCCTGCAACCTCTCTCCCACAGAAGAGATGTTGCAAGCCTGTCTCTGTTTTATCATTATTTCCATGGCAAGTGCTCATCTGAGCCCATTCTCTGGTCCCCCCCCTCGCCAATCTCTCAGGAAAAACACCTGACTAGCTGAAACCACTGTCAATAATTTTCTCCACTCTTTATCCGTGCCTAAATCAAAACATAGATTCCATGAACAAAGCTTCTTTCTTAGAAGTGCACGCCTGTGGAACTCTCTGCCGCTTACCTGTTTCCCTCCCGACTTCAACTTGAATGTCTTCAAGTCCAACACAAATAAATTCCTGATGAACCGCCCCCTTAAGTAATGACACTTTATCACATCTCTAATACTAACTATTACCACGATACTACCCCATTGATTACTTTATATACACTAACCCTTATCCTCGAGTGGCTTCTGGGCCTTGATAAGTGGTGACCTACATGAAAAAAAAAAAAGAAAGAAAGAAAAGTTTCCATAACGACAGCATATTCTAAGCTTTTCATAACGACACCATATTCTAAGCTTTTCATAACGACACCATATTCTAAGCTTTTCATAACGACACCATATTCTAAGCTTTTCATAACGACACCATATTCTAAGCTTTTCATAACGACACCATATTCTAAGCTTTTCATAACGACACCATATTCTAAGCTTTTCATAACGACACCATATTCTAAGGTTTACATAACGACACCATATTCTAAGGTTTACATAACGACACCATATTCTAAGGTTTACATAACGACACCATATTCTAAGGTTTACACAACGACAGCATATTCAAAGGTTTTCATAACGACAGCATATTCTAAGGTTTACATAATGACAGCATATTCTAAGCTTTTCATAAAGACAGCATATTCTAAGCTTTTCATAAAGACAGCATATTCTAAGGTTTTCATAACGTCAGCATATTCTAAGGTTTTCATAACCAAAGCATATTCTAAGGTTTCCTAAGGACAGCATATTCGAAGGTTTTCATAACAGCATATTCTAAGCTTTTAATACCAACAGCATATTCTAAGCTTTTAATACCAACAGCATATTCTAAGCTTTTAATACCAACAGCATATTCTAAGCTTTTAATACCAACAGCATATTCTAAGCTTTTAATACCAACAGCATATTCTAAGCTTTTAATACCAACAGCATATTCTAAGCTTTTAATACCAACAGCATATTCTAAGCTTTTAATACCAACAGCATATTCTAAGCTTTTAATACCAACAGCATATTCTAAGCTTTTAATACCAACAGCATATTCTAAGCTTTTAATACCAACAGCATATTCTAAGCTTTTAATACCAACAGCATATTCTAAGCTTTTAATACCAACAGCATATTCTAAGCTTTTAATACCAACAGCATATTCTAAGCTTTTAATACCAACAGCATATTCTAAGCTTTTAATACCAACAGCATATTCTAAGCTTTTAATACCAACAGCATATTCTAAGCTTTTAATACCAACAGCATATTCTAAGCTTTTAATACCAACAGCATATTCTAAGCTTTTAATACCAACAGCATATTCTAAGCTTTTCATAACGACTGCTTATTCTAAGATTTTCCTTGAGCTTATGGAATAAACAGAGAGGAAGGTCTGTAATGTTGCGGTCTGGAGGAAGGTTTTGGAAGGTAAGAAACTGTCGATGCCCATCTTGGTCATTTGTTGTGGACCGGTGCATTTGAGTAAATTTCCTGCATTTTTAATTCCTTACAAATAATTGTGTGTACACCGACATTAAACTGTGCACTTATTGTCTTTATAAACCCACAACAGTCCTCATCCATGAAATTCTTTATTTGGCCAATCAATTCAGGTGTTTTGATTTCCGTAATCCTCCCACACTTCTCATCATCCCCCACAACCCACCTGTCTTTCCTTGAATCTCTTATGCCACTCCAAAACTGATGCTCGATTCATGCAAGATGGTCCAAAAACAGCCTGAAGCATTCCATACGTTTCTGTGATATTTTTTCAAAGTTAAAACAGAATTTTATTGCATATCATTGTTTTGAAGTGTTCTCACGTCCAAATTGCATCTTTAAAATTTACCATCAGGATTTAGTAGGATTCCTGTGCTGTAGCTGTTCATTTGAAGCTGAATCCAAAATTTTTTCAGCTTAAAAAAATCACAGGTTTTATACCGCATAAATCAAGTTTCAAATCTGTAGACCAAAAATTAACAGAGTAGTTTTGTAGAGCCCATACTTCAGATAGAGATTTACTCTAAATGCAGCTCAATATGCTATGCAATTATACACAAAGTAAAAAATAAGCACAAATAGTGAAATGAAACTAATAATCCAATAAAACAGAAAAAAAATGAACAGTGACTGAAAAGTTCGTTTTTCAAGGAAATATGCCATATTTATCATTTTTGAAGTTGTTAGTATATTTACGTTAGTATATAAGGAAGTTGTATTCACTTTTGAAATAGCTTTATATCATATATATTTTATATATATATATATATATATATATAGAAGATAATGTTTAATAATGCTAATTTAATATATATTATATATATATATGTGTGTATATATATATATTATATATATATATATATATATATATATATATATATATAAGATAATGTTTATTAATGCTAATTTATTTTTATTTTTTTAATTTTCTTATTGTTTGCCGGGGATGCCATGTCAGGTGTGTTTTGAAATAACTTTTAAGCTAATTCCAAGAAAGTAAAGTTCATATTGAATCAGTTTACTATGAGATCATTTTAAGTTGAATGCCATTCAATAATACAAGAATTCATTTTTTTAATGTTTTTTTTTCATTTTGACAGTTTATGAATAAAAAAAAACAAATATGAAATGAAAATGTGAAAGAAAAAATCATGAATGAAAAATATATTGAAAAAAAAACTATTGTTTGAAAGGGGAGTCTAAAATCATTTGAAATATTTTACATAATTGTAAATGATAATTGAATATTGTACATAATTGTAAATGATAATTGAAAAAAAATCAAAACAAAATGAATTGTAGGTGAATAAGGGAAAACAACAATGGTTACCAATGAGTTACTTCTCTTTAGTAGAGGAATTAAAGCACGGTGGGTTATAAAACCGATTGGGTAGCCCCTAAACCTACCTCATATGGTAGAGTCAATCCACTAAAGTGAGAAAACCATCCTACCTTACACGATAGAGAAACACTTATTCCTGATGCTGAATTAATGGCTTCGAATTTTATTGTCATAGAATTGTTGGTGAAATATATCCGTCCT
Source organism: Euprymna scolopes (assembly GCF_053919585.1). Taxonomy (NCBI): domain Eukaryota; kingdom Metazoa; phylum Mollusca; class Cephalopoda; order Sepiida; family Sepiolidae; genus Euprymna; species Euprymna scolopes. The sequence continues at coordinate 20,371,952 of NC_136520.1, forward strand.
ATTAATGATAGACATTCAACCCATATTTTTCCATTACAGAGAAAGATAAGGAAATTAAACTTTCAACAGAATAATATTTTTTCTTCAGCATTTAACAAAAACATCAATTTGTGTAGCAAATCAATAGATGAGTACATGCACCGATGCAAATGGGAGATCAAGAAAATTGGATAATAGTAGAGAAGAAGGAAGCAGTACATGAATGAAAATTACATGAATCAAATTATGACAAGACATAGAATAGGTTTTATTTTAGGAGGGAAGTCAAGAAAATAACAGACTGTCTTAAAAAAATATTTTTAACAAAACTTACCGATAAGGGTTGACTAACTCATCTGTGAGAAAATTCAAATAACTCCTGAAAAATCAAGAAAAAATATCTTTTAGGTTAGTTTCATCCGATTATTTTTTAGGTCACTTTCATCCGATTTTTTTTTTTTTTTTTTTTTTTTTTTAGATCAAGAAGGTGCAAGGGATTCTCAGTCAGAGACATGTCTAATGCCAACTCGATGACAATAAAATTTGAAGCCATTAAATTCTATGACAATAAAATTCGAAGCCATTAAATTCTATGACAATAAAATTCGAAGCCATTAATTCTATGACAATAAAATTCGAAGCCATTAATTCTATCACAATAAAATTCGAAGCCGTTAATTCTATGACAATAATATTCAAAGCCATTAATTCTATGACAATAAAATTCGAAGCCATTAATTCTATGACAATAAAATTCGAAGCCATTAATTCTATGACAATAAAATTTGAAGCCATTATTGCTATGACAAAATTTGGCACAGACTTACTGGATTCATGAACAAACAATTTTGCATTAAAAAAAAAAAGAAATGTTGCTGACATCATTGTTTTGATAATTTGTTATAAAACCTTGAACTTTTATTACGTCTAAATTTCCCCCCAAAATCACTAAAGCTACAAACCATGAAACTTTGCAAACATATAGGTACTAAATTGACAAAACAAAAGGAAAATTTAATACTGATTTTCCGAAACTGTGGTTCAAAAGCCTTGGTTCCATAGGGTTTTTTTCTTTTGCTGGGTTAACTGTTTTGCCAGACAATACAATTTTACTTTAATAATAAGTCATTAATACAACCTAACCCAATAATAATATTGTTACTCTATGTCTCTGGTGTGGTACTGAATATCCATCAAAACAATGAATATGTGTGTGTGCGTATATATATATATATATATATATATATATAAACAAAAATTTATACAAAGATGCACAAAAGTGACACAAGATGTTTCGATCAGTAGCCGTTAAAAATATAATTAGAGATATGACACCAAGCCAGAAGAGCTATAGAACCACCCCCCTGGAAATGAAATAGCCTTTGTGAGACATAAATTACTGACTATTGATAAACAGATAAAAAATATTTGTATTGCTTAGATTAATCGAACAATTGTTCTCATATTGAGCATTATTCGTACAACATTTCGGTCGATTATTATTCGTACAACGTTTCGGTCGATTATTATTCGTACAACGTTTCGGTCGATCATTATTCGTACAACGTTTCGGTCGATCATTATTCGTACAACATTTCGGTCGATTATTATTCGTACAACGTTTCGGTCGATTATTATTCGTACAACGTTTCGGTCGATCATTATTCGTACAACGTTTTGGTCGATTATTATTCGTACAACGTTTCGGTCGATTATTATTCGTACAACATTTCGGTCGATTATTATTCGTACAACGTTTCGGTCGATTATTATTCGTACAACGTTTCGGTCGATCATTATTCGTACAACGTTTCGGTCGATCATTATTCGTACAACGTTTCGGTCGATTATTATTCGTACAACATTTCGGTCGATTATTATTCGTACAACGTTTCGGTCAATCATTATTCGTACAACGTTTCGGTCGATTATTATTCGTACAACGTTTCGGTCGATTATTATTCGTACAACATTTCGGTCAATCATTATTCGTACAACGTTTCGGTCGATTATTATTCGTACAACGTTTCGGTCGATCATTATTCGTACAACGTTTCGGTCGATTATTATTCGTACAACGTTTCGGTCGATCATTATTCGTACAACGTTTCGGTCGATTATTATTCGTACAACATTTCGGTCGATTATTATTCGTACAACGTTTCGGTCAATCATTATTCGTACAACGTTTCGGTCGATCATTATTCGTACAACGTTTCGGTCGATTATTATTCGTACAACGTTTCGGTCAATCATTATTCGTACAACGTTTCGGTCGATTATTATTCGTACAACGTTTCGGTCGATCATTATTCGTACAACGTTTCGGTCGATTATTATTCGTACAACATTTCGGTCGATTATTATTCGTACAACGTTTCGGTCAATCATTATTCGTACAACGTTTCGGTCGATCATTATTCGTACAACGTTTCGGTCGATTATTATTCGTACAACATTTCGGTCGATTATTATTCGTACAACATTTCGGTCGATTATTATTCGTACAACATTTCGGTCGATCATTATTCGTACAACGTTTCGGTCGATCATTATTCGTACAACATTTCGGTCGATCATTATTCGTACAACATTTTGGTCGATTATTATTCGTACAACATTTCGGTCGATTATTATTCGTACAACGTTTCGGTCGATTATTATTCGTACAACATTTCGGTCGATTATTATTCGTACAACGTTTCGGTCGATCATTATTCGTACAACATTTCGGTCGATCATTATTCGTACAACATTTCGGTCGATTATTATTCGTACAACGTTTCGGTCGATCATTATTCGTACAACATTTCGGTCGATCATTATTCGTACAACGTTTCGGTCGATCATTATTCGTACAACATTTCGGTCGATTATTATTCGTACAACGTTTCGGTCGATCATTATTCGTACAACATTTCGGTCGATCATTATTCGTACAACGTTTCGGTCGATCATTATTCGTACAACGTTTCGGTCGATTATTATTTGTACAACGTTTCGGTCGATCATTATTCGTACAACGTTTCGGTCGATTATTATTCGTACAACGTTTCGGTCGATCATTATTCGTACAACATTTCGATCGATTATTATTCGTACAACGTTTCGGTCGATCATTATTCGTACAACATTTCGGTCGATTATTATTCGTACAACGTTTCGGTCGATCATTATTCGTACAACGTTTCGGTCGATTATTATTCGTACAACGTTTCGGTCGATCATTATTCGTACAACATTACGGTCGATTATTATTCGTACAACGTTTCGGTCGATCATTATTCGTACAACATTTCGGTCGATCATTATTCGTACAACGTTTCGGTCGATCATTATTCGTACAACGTTTCGGTCGATCATTATTCGTACAACGTTTCGGTCGATCATTATTCGTACAACGTTTCGGTCGATCATTATTCGTACAACGTTTCGGTCGATCATTATTCGTACAACGTTTCGGTCGATCATTATTCGTACAACGTTTCGGTCGATTATTATTCATACAATGGTTGGGTCGATCATTATTCATACAACGGTTTGGTCGATCATTATTCGTACGTTTCGGTCGATTATTATTTGTACAACGTTCCGGTCGATCATTATTCGTACAACGGTTGGGTCGATTATTATTCGTACAACGTTTCGGTCAATCATTATTCGTACAACGGTTGGGTCGATCATTATTTGTACGTTTCGGTCGATTATTATTTGTACAACGTTCCGGTCGATCATTATTCGTACAACGGTTGGGCGATCATTATTCGTACAACGTTTCGGTCGATTATAATTTGTACAACGTTTGGGTCGATTATTATTCGTACAATGTTTGGGTCGATTATTATTTGTACAACGTTTGGGTCAATTATTATTCGTACAACGTTTTGGTCGATTATTATTTGTACAATGTTTCAGTCGATTATTATTCGTACAACGTTTCAGTCGATCCTTATTCGTACAACGTTTCGGTCGATCATTATTCGTACAACGTTTCGGTCGATCATTATTCGTACAACGTTTCGGTCGATCATTATTCGTACAACGTTTCGGTCGATCATTATTCGTACAATGGTTGGGTAGATCATTATTCATACAACGGTTGGGTCGATCATTATTCGTACGTTTCGGTCGATTATTATTTGTACAACGTTCCGGTCGATCATTATTCGTACAACGGTTGGGTCGATTATTATTCGTACAACGTTTCGGTCAATCATTATTCGTACAACGTTTCGGTCGATTATTATTCGTACAACGTTTCGGTCGATTATTATTCGTACAACGTTTCAGTCGATCCTTATTCGTACAACGTTTCGGTCAATTATTATTCGTACAACGTTTCGGTCAATTATTATTCGTACAACGTTTTGGTCGATCATTATTCGTACAACGTTTTGGTCGATCATTATTCGTACAACGTTTTGGTCGATCATTATTCGTACAACGTTTTGGTCGATCATTATTCGTACAACGTTTCGGTCGATTATTATTCGTACAACGTTTCAGTCGATTATTATTTGTACAACGTTTCGGTCGATTATTATTCGTACAACGTTTTGGTCGATTATTATTCGTACAACGTTTTGGTCGATTATTATTCGTACAACGTTTTGGTCGATTATTATTCGTACAACGTTTTGGTCGATTATTATTCGTACAACGTTTTGGTCGATTATTATTCGTACAACGTTTTGGTCGATTATTATTCGTACAACGTTTCGGTCGATTATTATTCGTACAACGTTTCGGTCGATTATTATTCGTACAACGTTTCGGTCGATTATTATTCGTACAACGTTTCGGTCGATTATTATTCGTACAACGTTTCGGTCGATTATTATTTGTACAACGTTTTGGTCGATTATTATTCATACAACGTTTTGGTCGATTATTATTCATACAACGTTTCGGTCGATTATTATTCGTACAACGTTTTGGTCGATTATTATTCGTACAACGTTTTGGTCGATTATTATTCATACAACGCTTTGGTCGATTATTATTCGTACAACGTTTTGGTCGATTATTATTCGTACAACGTTTTGGTCGATCATTATTCGTACAACGTTTCGGTCGATCATTATTCGTACAACGTTTCGGTCGATCATTATTCGTACAATGTTTTGATTGATGTAACTTCTGACCTTCGTCAGGTGTAAAAGTCACCATGTTTTAGCAGGACAAAAAGGACGGTTGCTGTGCACTCTAAGGTTTTGAATTTTTGGGTCTATTTGCATTTTTGGGTCCGTTTACACAAATTATAAAGATAATTAAATTATCAAGAAAACTTTCTAACTTATTATGACTAAATTTTTAATTAAATCCATCAACCGATTATAAGTTCTTATAAACATAATATTTACGAAACTAAGAGGTAGCTGGTTTCAATAGGATTAATCACGTGTTATCGCTTATTTAACCAAATGTAGTTTTTTAAAACATTTTTGACTTGTTATCATTATGACTGATAGGAGATAAAAAGGGAGGAGTAAGAAAAAGGGGGAAGAATAGGAAATAAAAAGGAGAAGGAAGGAAGGAAAAATAAGAAAGAAAGGGAAGATAAAAAAATTGAAAAAAGTTGAAGTTGTTTATATGTAAGAAGAAAAAACAAAAAATCAGACATAGTAAAGTGGGCAAAAAATGAAAAAAAATACCGCGACTAGGATTATCTCCCTTGAAAGTAATGAGTATTTCTAATAAAACAGATGAAGAAAACTTAAGTTAGTTCTAAAGGGGGGGGGGGTAAAAATAAACATCTGATGAAGTTGTGTTCTTTAAAGCTCTAACGGGTTGTTAATGTACGTGATTGTAAATTTATAATAAAGCTCCTGTATGTTGTATGTTTTAAATTTATAAAATAATATTTTACTTAAGCATGGTTAATGGTTAATGTGAATTTGTGAAACACTGTTGCATGTGCCAGGTAATACCAATTAATCTTGCTTATAGGTTAAGGGTTAGGTGAGGTGTTTGACATAAGGTTTAAGATAGTCCAAATTATGGAGAAAAGAATAAATGTTTTATTACTGATATGGTAGGAAAAGAAGTAGTTTCTCAGCAAAGTCTGCCTTGACATCTATGAAGATATTGGCAGTAAACCACATGTTTGATGGTAAGTGACCGATCACCTTGTAGGTGATAAGAATTAATTTGAATGATGGAAAAGACCTTTGGCATAGTTGATAAAGTTTCTTTGGAGCAGAGGAGGAGAGAGAGAAAGAAAAAAAAGGGTTTTAGAGAGAGAAAGAAAAAGATAAAAGAGAATTAAAGAGAAAATGGATTTAAGAAAGAGAAAGAAAGGAAAAGAAAGAAAAGAGAAGGAGAATAGATGGGAAAGGGCAATCTCCAAACATTAGAGGAGGAAAGTCTAATCTCAAAAAGATGGTGGTCAGAATTAGGGTTCCATAAAAACCATTGTGTTTGGCAAATGAAGAGAAGACTTGCTAGCCATTGAAGAGTACACACTTCAGATTTGGGTTCTTTGCCCAAGACTAGATAACCTTCCCAAAAGGGCTAAGTTGAAAAGCTCTTCCTCCCCTGACTGAGAAGCTGTCAGAACGAATCTAAGTGAAAACATCCTGCATCTTGAAACCGTTAAGAACTGGAAGAATTAACATTCCTTTGCACAAAGTGTACCCTGAAATGTTATTTATTCTCATTTATAAAAAATAATATGAGCTGTTGAATGGTTTTGATTGAGAACCCAGTTATTTACAGCACTGACATCATAGCCATTCAAGTACCATCACTAGATGAAGATAAGAGTGTAGCTACAGGGACAACAGGGTCAACGATTCCATTTAGAGACTGAAGATTTTGAAGGGTCCATCACTAGATGAAGATAAGAGTGTAGCTACAGGGACAACCCTTCCATTTAAGGACTGAAGATTTTGAAGGATCCATCACTAGATGAAGATAAGAGTGTAGCTACAAGGAAAACAGGGTCAACCATTCAATTTAGAGACTGAAGATTTTGAAGGGTCCATCACTAGATGAAGATAATAATGTAGCTACAGGGACAACAGGGTCAACCATTCCATTAAGAGACTGAAGATTTTGAAGGGTCAATCACTAGATGAAGATAATAATGTAGCTACAGGGACAACAGGATCAACCATTCCATTAAGAGACTGAAGATTTTTAAGGGTCCATCACTAGATGAAGATAAGAGTGTAGCTAACAGGGTCAACCATTCCATTAAGAGACTGAAGATTTTGAAGGGTCCATCACTAGATGAAGATAAGAATGTAGCTACAGGGACAACAGGGTCAACCATTCCATTAAGAGACTGAAGATTTTGAAGGGTCCATCACTAGATAAAGATAAGAGTGTAGCTAACAGGGTCAACCATTCCATTTAGAAACTGAAGATTTTGAAGGGTCCATCACTAGATGAAGAAAAGAGTGTAGCTACAGGGACAACAGGGTCAACCATTCCATTTAGAGACTGAAGATTTTGAAGGATCCATCACTAGATGAAGATAAAAGTGTAGCTACAGGGACAACCATTCCATTTAGAGACTGAAGATTTTGAAGGGTCCATCACTAGATAAAGATAAGAGTGTAGCTACAGGGACAACAGGGTCAACCATTCCATTTAGAGACTGAAGATTTTGAAGGGTCCATCACTAGATGAAGATAAGAGTGTAGCTACAGGGACAACCATTCCATTTAGAGACTGAAGATTTTGAAGGGTCCATCACTAGATGAAGATAAGAGTGTAGCTACAGGGACAAGCATTCCATTTAGAGACTGAAGATTTTGAAGGGTTCATCACTAGATGAAGATAAGAGTGTAGCTACAGGGACAACAATTCCATTTAGAGACTGAAGATTTTGAAGGGTCCATCACCAGATGAAGATAAGAGTGTAGCTACAGGGACAACAGGGTCAACCATTCCATTTAGAGACTGAAGATTTTGAAGAGTCCATCACTAGATGAAGATAACAGTGTAGCTTAAGGGACAACCATTCCATTTAGAGACTGAAGATTTTGAAGGGTCCATCACTAGATGAAGATAAGAGTGTAGCTACAGGGACAACCATTCCATTTAGAGACTGAGGATTTTGAAGGGTCCATCACTAGATGAAGATAAGAGTGTAGCTATAGGGACAACCATTCAATTTAGAGACTGAAGATTTTGAAGGGTCCATCACTAGATCAAGATAAGAGTGTAGCTACAGGGACAACAGGGTCAACCATGCCATTTAGAGACTGAAGATTTTGAAGGATGCATCACTAGATGAAGATAAGAGTGTAGCTACAGGGACAACAGGGTCAACCATGCCATTTAGAGACTGAAGATTTTGAAGGGTCCATCACTAGATAAAGATAAGAGTGTAGCTACAGGGACAACAGGGTCAACCATTCCATTTAGAGACTGAAGATTTTGAAGGGTCCATCACTAGATGAAGATAAGAGTGTAGCTACAGGGACAACCATTCCATTTAGAGACTGAAGATTTTGAAGGGTCCATCACTAGATGAAGATAAGAGTGTAGCTACAGGGACAAGCATTCCATTTAGAGACTGAAGATTTTGAAGGGTCCATCACTAGATGAAGATAAGAGTGTAGCTACAGGGACAAGCATTCCATTTAGAGACTGAAGATTTTGAAGGGTTCATCACTAGATGAAGATAAGAGTGTAGCTACAGGGACAACAATTCCATTTAGAGACTGAAGATTTTGAAGGGTCCATCACCAGATGAAGATAAGAGTGTAGCTACAGGGACAACAGGGTCAACCATTCCATTTAGAGACTGAAGATTTTGAAGAGTCCATCACTAGATGAAGATAACAGTGTAGCTTAAGGGACAACCATTCCATTTAGAGACTGAAGATTTTGAAGGGTCCATCACTAGATGAAGATAAGAGTGTAGCTACAGGGACAACCATTCCATTTAGAGACTGAGGATTTTGAAGGGTCCATCACTAGATGAAGATAAGAGTGTAGCTATAGGGACAACCATTCAATTTAGAGACTGAAGATTTTGAAGGGTCCATCACTAGATCAAGATAAGAGTGTAGCTACAGGGACAACAGGGTCAACCATGCCATTTAGAGACTGAAGATTTTGAAGGATCCATCACTAGATGAAGATAACAGTGTAGCTACAGGGACAACCATTCCATTTAGAGACTGAAGATTTTGAAGGATTCATCACTAGATAAAGAGAAGAGTGTAGCTACAGGGACAACCATTCAATTTAGAGACTGAAGATTTTGAAGGGTCCATCACTGGATGAAGATAACAGTGTAGCTACAGGGACAACCATTCCATTTAGAGACTGAAGATTTTGAAGGGTCCATCACTGGATGAAGATAAGAGTGTAGCTACAGGGACAACCATTCCATTTATAGACTGAAGATTTTGAAGGGCCCATCACTAGATGAAGATAAGAGTGTAGCTACAGGGACAACCATTCCATTTAGATGCTGACGATTTTGAAGGGTTCATCACTGGATGAAGAGAAGAGTGTAGCTACAGGGACAACCATTCCATTTAGAGACTGAAGATTTTAAAGGGTCCATCACTGGATGAAGACAAGAGTGTAGCTACAGGGACAACCATTCCATTTAGATGCTGACGATTTTGAAGGGTTCATCACTGGATGAAGATAAGAGTGTAGCTACAGGGACAACCATTCCATTTAGAGACTGAAGATTTTGAAGGGTCCATCACTAGCAGTGTCAGAAATTTCGTGAAAATAGTGAATAATTCCACCTCATCTTTCCAAGCTTATAACTCCTCGAAAAATGTAATTCAAGCCCTAATTTTTTTTTCAATTAAAGGAGTAAGGACCAAGGTTTTATTTTCAAAAAAAAACAAAACAAAACAATGTGTTTTTTTTTTTTAAAAAGGTTTTAAACTTCGGACTTTACAGGTAAATTTCTAAAAAACTGATTTTTTTTTTTGTTTTAAATTTGAATATATTATTTATTGACTTTTTCTCTTCAATTTGTGATATATAAAACTATTAAACATAAATTAATTATTTACTTTTTAATAGACATTTCAAAATGAGAGGCGTAAATTATTCGACCCCCTATCTTTCTAAGCTTATAACTCCTCGAAAAATGTAATTCAAGCCCTAATTTTTTTTTCAATTAAAGGAGCAAGGACCAAAATTTCATTAAAAAAAAAAAAAAAGACAAAAAGAAAAAATGTGTTCTTATAAAATAAGGTTTTAAACTTCGGACTTTACAGGTAAATTTCTAAAAAACTGTTTTTTTTTTGTTTTAAATTTGAATATATTATTTATTGACCTTTTCTCTTCAATTTGTGATATATAAAACTATTAAACATAAATTAATTATTTACTTTTTAAGAGAAAGTTGAAAATGGGGGGGGCGTGAAAATGGGGGGGCGTGAATTTAAAAAAAACGTTTGTCTAAAATATTATATTCGGTTTATTGGAAAGAACATAAAATTTCACATTGACCCTGAAAATATCGTAAAAATAGAATCAATAGAAAAATTTTGATAGATTTTTAAAATTTAAAAATATTGAGTTTAAAAATTGAAAAATATTGAGTTCGGAAAATTCATTACTGTTTTAAAAAAAAATAAAAATATTTTTATTACTTTTAAAACAACTGTAATAGTTTATTTTGGAAGTATAATCCATAAAGAAAATAAATAACCCACTTTTAACAGAGAAATTACGAGATTTTTATATTGTATTCGCAGTTTCGTGTTAGGGGTGTCAAAAATTCCTACAAAAATTCTGATACTGCTAGTCCATCACTAGATGAAGATAAGAGTGTAGCTACAGGGATAACAGGGTCAACCATTCCATTTAGAGACTGAAGATTTTGAAGGATCCATCACTAGATGAAGATAGGAGTGTAGTTACAGGGTCAACCATTCCATTTAGAGACTGAAGATTTTAAAGGGTCCATCACTAGATGAAGATAAGAGTGTAGTTACAGGGACAACCATTCCATTTAGAGACTGAAGATTTTGAAGGGTCAATCACTAGATGAAGATAAGAGTGTAGCTACAGGGACAACAGGGACAACCATTCCATTTAGAGACTGAAGATTTTGAAGGGTCTATCACTAGATGAAGAGAAGAGTGTAGCTACAGGGACAACAGGGTCAACCATTCCATTAAGAGACTGAAGATTTTGAAGGGTCCATCACTAGATGAAGATAAGAGTGTAGCTAAAGGGACAACAGGGTCAACCATTCCATTTAGAGACTGAAGATTTTGAAGGGTCCATCACTAGATAAAGATAAGAGTGTAGCTACAGGGACAACAAGGTCAACCATTCCATTAAGAGACTGACGATTTTGAAGGGCCCATCACTAGATGAAGATAAGAGTGTAGCTAACAGGGTCAACCATTCCATTTAGAGACTGAAGATTTTGAAGGGTCCATAACTAGATGAAGATAAGAGTGTAGCTACAGGGACAACAGGGTCAACCATTCCATTAAGAGACTGAAGATTTTGAAGAATCCATCACTAGATGAAGATAACAGTGTAGCTTCAGGGACAACCATTCCATTTAGAGACTGAAGATTTTGAAGGGTCCATCACTAGATGAAGATAAGAGTGTAGCTACAGGGACAACCATTCAATTTAGAGACTGAAGATTTTGAAGGGTCCATCACTAGATGAAGATAAGAGTGTAGCTACAGGGACAACTATTCCATTTAGAGACTGAAGATTTTGAAGGGTCCATCACTGGATGAAGATAAGAGTGTAGCTACAGGGACAACCACTCAATTTACAGACTGAAGATTTTGAAGGGCCCATCACTAGATGAAGATAAGAGTGTAGCTACAGGGACAACCATTCCATTTAGATGCTGAAGATTTTGAAGGATCCATCACTAGATGAAGGTAGGAGTGTAGCTACAGGGACAACCATTCCATTTAGAGACTGAAGATTTTGAAGGGTCCATCACTAGATGAAGATAAGAGTGTAGCTACAGGGATAACAGGGTAAACCATTCCATTTAGAGACTGAAGATTTTGAAGGATAAATCACTAGATGAAGATAAGAGTGTAGTTACAGGGACAACGATTCCATTTAGAGACTGAAGATTTTGAAGGGTCCATCACTAGATGAAGATAAGAGTGTAGCTACAGGGACAACAGGGTCAACCATTCCATTTAGAGACTGAAGATTTTGAAGGATCCATCACTAGATGAAGATAAGAGTGTAGCTACAGGGACAACAGGGTCAAGCATTCCATTTAGAGACTGAAGATTTTGAAGGGTCCATCACTAGATGAAGATAATAATGTAGCTACAGGGACAACAGGGTCAACCATTCCATTAAGAGACTGAAGATTTTGAAGGGTCAATCACTAGATGAAGACAATAATGTAGCTACAGGGACAACAGGGTCAACCATTCCATTAAGAGACTGAAGATTTTGAAGGGTCCATCACTAGATGAAGATAAGAGTGTAGCTACAGGGACAACCATTCCATTTAGATGCTGAAGATTTTGAAGGGTCCATCACTAGATGAAGATAAGAGTGTAGCTACAGGGACAAAAGGGTCAACCATTCCATTTAGAGACTGCAGATTTTGAAGGATCCATCACTAGATGAAGATAAGAGTGTAGCTACAGGGACAACCATTCCATTTAGAGACTGAAGATTTTGAAGGATGCATCACTAGATAAAGGTAAGAGTGTAGCTACAGGGACAACCATTCCATTTAGAGACTGAAGATTTTGAAGGGTTCATCACTAGATGAAGATAAGAATGTAGCTACAGGGACAACCATTCCATTTAGAGACTGAAGATTTTGAAGGGTCCATCACTAGATGAAGAGAAGAGTGTAGCTACAGGGACAAAAGGGTCAACCATTCCATTTAGAGACTGAAGATTTTGAAGCATCCATCACTAGATGAAGATAAGAGTGTAGTTACAGGGACAACCATTCCATTTAGAGACTGAAGATTTTGAAGGGTCCATCACTAGATGAAGATAAGAGTGTAGCTACAGGGACAACCATTCAATTTAGAGACTGAAGATTTTGAAGGGTCCATCACTAGATGAAGATAAGAGTGTAGCTACAGGGACAACTATTCCATTTAGAGACTGAAGATTTTGAAGGGTCCATCACTGGATGAAGATAAGAGTGTAGCTACAGGGACAACCACTCCATTTAGAGACTGAAGATTTTGAAGGGCCCATCACTAGATGAAGATAAGAGTGTAGCTACAGGGACAACCATTCCATTTAGATGCTGAAGATTTTGAAGGATCCATCACTAGATGAAGGTAGGAGTGTAGCTAAAGGGACAACCATTCCATTTAGAGACTGAAGATTTTGAAGGGTCCATCACTAGATGAAGATAAGAGTGTAGCTACAGGGATAACAGGGTCAACCATTCCATTTAGAGACTGAAGATTTTGAAGGATAAATAACTAGATGAAGATAAGAGTGTAGTTACAGGGACAACGATTCCATTTAGAGACTGAAGATTTTGAAGGGTCCATCACTAGATGAAGATAAGAGTGTAGCTACAGGGACAACAGGGTCAACCATTCCATTTAGAGACTGAAGATTTTGAAGGATCCATAACTAGATGAAGATAAGAGTGTAGCTACAGGGACAACAGGGTCAACGATTCCATTTAGAGACTGAAGATTTTGAAGGGTCCATCACTAGATGAAGATAAGAGCGTAGCTACAGGGACAACCCTTCCATTTAGAGACTGTAGATTTTGAAGGATCCATCACTAGATGAAGATAAGAGTGTAGCTACAGGGAAAACAGGGTCAACCATTCAATTTAGAGACTGAAGATTTTGAAGGGTCCATCACTAGATGAAGATAAGAGTGTAGCTACAGGGACAACAGGGTCAAGCATTCCATTTAGAGACTGAAGATTTTGAAGGGTCCATCACTAGATGAAGATAATAATGTAGCTACAGGGACAACAGGGTCAACCATTCCATTAAGAGACTGAAGATTTTGAAGGGTCCATCACTAGATGAAGATAAGAGTGTAGCTACAGGGACAACCATTCCATTTAGATGCTGAAGATTTTGAAGGGTCCATCACTAGATGAAGATAAGAGTGTAGCTACAGGGACAAAAGGGTCAACCATTCCATTTAGAGACTGCAGATTTTGAAGGATCCATCACTAGATGAAGATAACAGTGTAGCTACAGGGACAACCATTCCATTTAGAGACTGAAGATTTTGAAGGATGCATCACTAGATAAAGATAAGAGTGTAGCTACAGGGACAACCATTCCATTTAGAGACTGAAGATTTTGAAGGGTTCATCACTAGATGAAGATAAGAATGTAGCTACAGGGACAACCATTCCATTTAGAGACTGAAGATTTTGAAGGGTCCATCACTAGATGAAGAGAAGAGTGTAGCTACAGGGACAACCATTCCATTTAGAGACTGAAGATTTTGAAGGGTTCATCACTAGATAAAGATAAGAGTGTAGCTACAGGGACAACCATTCCATTTAGAGACTGAAGATTTTGAAGGGTCCATCACTAGATGAAGATAAGAGTGTAGTTACAGGGACAACCATTCCATTTAGAGACTGAAGATTTTGAAGGGTCCATCACTAGATGAAGAGAAGAGTGTAGCTACAGGGACAACCATTCCATTTAGAGACTGAAGATTTTGAAGGGTCCATCACTAGATGAAGATAAGAGTGTAGCTACAGGGACAACAGGGTCAAGCATTCCATTTAGAGACTGAAGATTTTGAAGGGTCCATCACTAGATGAAGATAATAATGTAGCTACAGGGACAACAGGGTCAACCATTCCATTAAGAGACTGAAGATTTTGAAGGGTCCATCACTAGATGAAGATAAGAGTGTAGCTACAGGGACAACCATTCCATTTAGATGCTGAAGATTTTGAAGGGTCCATCACTAGATGAAGATAAGAGTGTAGCTACAGGGACAAAAGGGTCAACCATTCCATTTAGAGACTGCAGATTTTGAAGGATCCATCACTAGATGAAGATAACAGTGTAGCTACAGGGACAACCATTCCATTTAGAGACTGAAGATTTTGAAGGATGCATCACTAGATAAAGATAAGAGTGTAGCTACAGGGACAACCATTCCATTTAGAGACTGAAGATTTTGAAGGGTTCATCACTAGATGAAGATAAGAATGTAGCTACAGGGACAACCATTCCATTTAGAGACTGAAGATTTTGAAGGGTCCATCACTAGATGAAGAGAAGAGTGTAGCTACAGGGACAACCATTCCATTTAGAGACTGAAGATTTTGAAGGGTTCATCACTAGATAAAGATAAGAGTGTAGCTACAGGGACAACCATTCCATTTAGAGACTGAAGATTTTGAAGGGTCCATCACTAGATGAAGATAAGAGTGTAGTTACAGGGACAACCATTCCATTTAGAGACTGAAGATTTTGAAGGGTCCATCACTAGATGAAGAGAAGAGTGTAGCTACAGGGACAACCATTCCATTTAGAGACTGAAGATTTTGAAGGGTCCATCACTAGATGAAGATAAGAGTGTAGCTACAGGGACAAAAGGGTCAACCATTCCATTTAGAGACTGAAGATTTTGAAGGATCCATCACTAGATGAAGATAAGAGTGTAGTTACAGGGACAACCATTCCATTTAGAGACTGAAGATTTTGAAGGGTCCATCACTAGATGAAGATAAGAGTGTAGCTACAGGGACAACCATTCCATTTAGAGACTGAAGATTTTGAAGGGTCCATCACTAGATGAAGATAAGAGTGTAGCTACAGGGACAACCATTCCATTTAGATGCTGAAGATTTTGAAGGATCCATAACTAGATGAAGATAGGAGTGTAGCTACAGGGACAACCATTCCATTTAGAGACTGAAGATTTTGAAGGGTCCATCACTAGATGAAGATAAGAGTGTAGCTACAGGGATAACAGGGTCAACCATTCAATTTAGAGACTTAACATTTTGAAGGATCCATCACTAGTATAAGATAAGAGTGTAGTTACAGGGACAACCATTCCATTTAGAGACTGAAGATTTTGAAGGGTCCATCACTAGATGAAGATAAGAGTGTAGCTACAGGGACAACAGGGTCAACCATTCCATTTAGAGACTGAAGATTTTGAAGGATCCATCACAAGATGAAGATAAGAGTGTAGCTACAGGGACAACCATTCCATTTAGAGACTGAAGATTTTGAAGGATCCATCACTAGATGAAGATAAGAGTGTAGTTACAGGGTCAACCATTCCATTTAGAGACTGAAGATTTTAAAGGGTCCATCACTAGATGAAGATAAGAGTGTAGCTACAGGGACAACAGGGACAACCATTCCATTTAGAGACTGAAGATTTTGAAGGGTCTATCACTAGATGAAGATAAGAGTGTAGCTACAGGGACAACAGGGTCAACCATTCCATTAAGAGACTGAAGATTTTGAAGGGTCCATCACAAGATGAAGATAAGAGTGTAGCTACAGGGACAACAGGGTCAACCATTCCATTTAGAGACTGAAGATTTTGAAGGGTCCATCAATAGATGAAGATAAGAGTGTAGCTACAGGGACAACAAGGTCAACCATTCCATTAAGAGACTGACGATTTTGAAGGGTCCATCACTAGATGAAGATAAGAGTGTAGCTAACAGGGTAAACCATTCCATTTAGAGACTGAAGATTTTGAAGGGTCCATAACTAGATGAAGATAAGAGTGTAGCTACAGGGACAACAGGGTCAACAATTCCATTTAGAGACTGAAGATTTTGAAGAATCCATCACTAGATGAAGATAACAGTGTAGCTTTAGGGACAACCATTCCATTTAGAGACTGAAGATTTTGAAGGGTCCATCACTAGATGAAGATAAGAGTGTAGCTACAGGGACAACTATTCCATTTAGAGACTGAAGATTTTGAAGGGTCCATCACTGGATGAAGATAAGAGTGTAGCTACAGGGACAACCACTCCATTTAGAGACTGAAGATTTTGAAGGGTCCATCACTGGATGAAGATAAGAGTGTAGCTACAGGGACAACCATTCAATTTAGAGACTGAAGATTTTGAAGGGTCCATCACTAGATGAAGATAAGAGTGTAGCTACAGGGACAACCATTCAATTTAGAGACTGAAGATTTTGAAGGGTCCATCACTAGATGAAGATAAGAGTGTAGCTACAGGGACAACTATTCCATTTAGAGACTGAAGATTTTGAAGGGTCCATCACTGGATGAAGATAAGAGTGTAGCTACAGGGACAACCACTCCATTTAGAGACTGAAGATTTTGAAGGGCCCATCACTAGATGAAGATAAAAGTGTAGCTTCAGGGACAACCATTCCATTTAGATGCTGAAGATTTTGAAGGATCCATCACTAGATGAAGGTAGGAGTGTAGCTACAGGGACAACCATTCCATTTAGAGACTGAAGATTTTGAAGGGTCCATCACTAGATGAAGATAAGAGTGTAGCTACAGGGATAACAGGGTCAACCATTCCATTTAGAGACTGAAGATTTTGAAGGATAAATCACTAGATGAAGATAAGAGTGTAGTTACAGGGACAACGATTCCATTTAGAGACTGAAGATTTTGAAGGGTCCATCACTAGATGAAGATAAGAGTGTAGCTACAGGGACAACAGGGTCAACCATTCCATTTAGAGACTGAAGATTTTGAAGGATCCATCACTAGATGAAGATAAGAGTGTAGCTACAGGGACAACCCTTCCATTTAGAGACTGAAGATTTGGAAGGATCCATCACTAGATGAAGATAAGAGTGTAGCTACAGGGAAAACAGGGTCAACCATTCAATTTAGAGACTGAAGATTTTGAAGGGTCCATCACTAGATGAAGATAAGAGTGTAGCTACAGGGACAACAGGGTCAAGCATTCCATTTAGAGACTGAAGATTTTGAAGGGTCCATCACTAGAAGAAGATAATAATGTAGCTACAGGGACAACAGGGTCAACCATTCCATTAAGAGACTGAAGATTTTGAAGGGTCAATCACTAGATGAAGATAATAATGTAGCTACAGGGACAACAGGGTCAACCATTCCATTAAGAGACTGAAGATTTTGAAGGGTCCATCACTAGATGAAGATAAGAGTGTAGCTACAGGGACAACCATTCCATTTAGATGCTGAAGATTTTGAAGGGTCCATCACTAGATGAAGATAAGAGTGTAGCTACAGGGACAAAAGGGTCAACCATTCCATTTAGAGACTGCAGATTTTGAAGGATCCATCACTAGATGAAGATAACAGTGTAGCTACAGGGACAACCATTCCATTTAGAGACTGAAGATTTTGAAGGATGCATCACTAGATAAAGATAAGAGTGTAGCTACAGGGACAACCATTCCATTTAGAGACTGAAGATTTTGAAGGGTTCATCACTAGATGAAGATAAGAATGTAGCTACAGGGACAACCATTCCATTTAGAGACTGAAGATTTTAAAGGGTCCATCACTAGATGAAGATAAGAGTGTAGTTACAGGGACAACCATTCCATTTAGAGACTGAAGATTTTGAAGGGTCCATCACTAGATGAAGAGAAGAGTGTAGCTACAGGGACAACCATTCCATTTAGAGACTGAAGATTTTGAAGGGTCCATCACTAGATGAAGATAAGAGTGTAGCTACAGGGACAAAAGGGTCAACCATTCCATTTAGAGACTGAAGATTTTGAAGGATCCATCACTAGATGAAGATAAGAGTGTAGTTACAGGGACAACCATTCCATTTAGAGACTGAAGATTTTGAAGGGTCCATCACTAGATGAAGATAAGAGTGTAGCTACAGGGACAACCATTCCATTTAGAGACTGAAGATTTTGAAGGGTCCATCACTAGATGAAGATAAGAGTGTAGCTACAGGGACAACCATTCCATTTAGATGCTGAAGATTTTGAAGGATCCATAACTAGATGAAGATAGGAGTGTAGCTACAGGGACAACCATTCCATTTAGAGACTGAAGATTTTGAAGGGTCCATCACTAGATGAAGATAAGAGTGTAGCTACAGGGATAACAGGGTCAACCATTCCATTTAGAGACTTAACATTTTGAAGGATCCATCACTAGTATAAGATAAGAGTGTAGTTACAGGGACAACCATTCCATTTAGAGACTGAAGATTTTGAAGGGTCCATCACTAGATGAAGATAAGAGTGTAGCTACAGGGACAACAGGGTCAACCATTCCATTTAGAGACTGAAGATTTTGAAGGATCCATCACAAGATGAAGATAAGAGTGTAGCTACAGGGACAACCATTCCATTTAGAGACTGAAGATTTTGAAGGATCCATCACTAGATGAAGATAAGAGTGTAGTTACAGGGTCAACCATTCCATTTAGAGACTGAAGATTTTGAAGGGTCTATCACTAGATGAAGATAAGAGTGTAGCTACAGGGACAACAGGGTCAACCATTCCATTTAGAGACTGAAGATTTTGAAGGGTTCATCACTAGATAAAGATAAGAGTGTAGCTACAGGGACAACCATTCCATTTAGAGACTGAAGATTTTGAAGGGTCCATCACTAGATGAAGATAAGAGTGTAGTTACAGGGACAACCATTCCATTTAGAGACTGAAGATTTTGAAGGGTCCATCACTAGATGAAGAGAAGAGTGTAGCTACAGGGACAACCATTCCATTTAGAGACTGAAGATTTTGAAGGGTCCATCACTAGATGAAGATAAGAGTGTAGCTACAGGGACAACAGGGTCAAGCATTCCATTTAGAGACTGAAGATTTTGAAGGGTCCATCACTAGATGAAGATAATAATGTAGCTACAGGGACAACAGGGTCAACCATTCCATTAAGAGACTGAAGATTTTGAAGGGTCCATCACTAGATGAAGATAAGAGTGTAGCTACAGGGACAACCATTCCATTTAGATGCTGAAGATTTTGAAGGGTCCATCACTAGATGAAGATAAGAGTGTAGCTACAGGGACAAAAGGGTCAACCATTCCATTTAGAGACTGCAGATTTTGAAGGATCCATCACTAGATGAAGATAACAGTGTAGCTACAGGGACAACCATTCCATTTAGAGACTGAAGATTTTGAAGGATGCATCACTAGATAAAGATAAGAGTGTAGCTACAGGGACAACCATTCCATTTAGAGACTGAAGATTTTGAAGGGTTCATCACTAGATGAAGATAAGAATGTAGCTACAGGGACAACCATTCCATTTAGAGACTGAAGATTTTGAAGGGTCCATCACTAGATGAAGAGAAGAGTGTAGCTACAGGGACAACCATTCCATTTAGAGACTGAAGATTTTGAAGGGTTCATCACTAGATAAAGATAAGAGTGTAGCTACAGGGACAACCATTCCATTTAGAGACTGAAGATTTTGAAGGGTCCATCACTAGATGAAGATAAGAGTGTAGTTACAGGGACAACCATTCCATTTAGAGACTGAAGATTTTGAAGGGTCCATCACTAGATGAAGAGAAGAGTGTAGCTACAGGGACAACCATTCCATTTAGAGACTGAAGATTTTGAAGGGTCCATCACTAGATGAAGATAAGAGTGTAGCTACAGGGACAAAAGGGTCAACCATTCCATTTAGAGACTGAAGATTTTGAAGGATCCATCACTAGATGAAGATAAGAGTGTAGTTACAGGGACAACCATTCCATTTAGAGACTGAAGATTTTGAAGGGTCCATCACTAGATGAAGATAAGAGTGTAGCTACAGGGACAACCATTCCATTTAGAGACTGAAGATTTTGAAGGGTCCATCACTAGATGAAGATAAGAGTGTAGCTACAGGGACAACCATTCCATTTAGATGCTGAAGATTTTGAAGGATCCATAACTAGATGAAGATAGGAGTGTAGCTACAGGGACAACCATTCCATTTAGAGACTGAAGATTTTGAAGGGTCCATCACTAGATGAAGATAAGAGTGTAGCTACAGGGATAACAGGGTCAACCATTCAATTTAGAGACTTAACATTTTGAAGGATCCATCACTAGTATAAGATAAGAGTGTAGTTACAGGGACAACCATTCCATTTAGAGACTGAAGATTTTGAAGGGTCCATCACTAGATGAAGATAAGAGTGTAGCTACAGGGACAACAGGGTCAACCATTCCATTTAGAGACTGAAGATTTTGAAGGATCCATCACAAGATGAAGATAAGAGTGTAGCTACAGGGACAACCATTCCATTTAGAGACTGAAGATTTTGAAGGATCCATCACTAGATGAAGATAAGAGTGTAGTTACAGGGTCAACCATTCCATTTAGAGACTGAAGATTTTAAAGGGTCCATCACTAGATGAAGATAAGAGTGTAGCTACAGGGACAACAGGGACAACCATTCCATTTAGAGACTGAAGATTTTGAAGGGTCTATCACTAGATGAAGATAAGAGTGTAGCTACAGGGACAACAGGGTCAACCATTCCATTAAGAGACTGAAGATTTTGAAGGGTCCATCACAAGATGAAGATAAGAGTGTAGCTACAGGGACAACAGGGTCAACCATTCCATTTAGAGACTGAAGATTTTGAAGGGTCCATCAATAGATGAAGATAAGAGTGTAGCTACAGGGACAACAAGGTCAACCATTCCATTAAGAGACTGACGATTTTGAAGGGTCCATCACTAGATGAAGATAAGAGTGTAGCTAACAGGGTAAACCATTCCATTTAGAGACTGAAGATTTTGAAGGGTCCATAACTAGATGAAGATAAGAGTGTAGCTACAGGGACAACAGGGTCAACAATTCCATTTAGAGACTGAAGATTTTGAAGAATCCATCACTAGATGAAGATAACAGTGTAGCTTTAGGGACAACCATTCCATTTAGAGACTGAAGATTTTGAAGGGTCCATCACTAGATGAAGATAAGAGTGTAGCTACAGGGACAACTATTCCATTTAGAGACTGAAGATTTTGAAGGGTCCATCACTGGATGAAGATAAGAGTGTAGCTACAGGGACAACCACTCCATTTAGAGACTGAAGATTTTGAAGGGTCCATCACTGGATGAAGATAAGAGTGTAGCTACAGGGACAACCATTCAATTTAGAGACTGAAGATTTTGAAGGGTCCATCACTAGATGAAGATAAGAGTGTAGCTACAGGGACAACCATTCAATTTAGAGACTGAAGATTTTGAAGGGTCCATCACTAGATGAAGATAAGAGTGTAGCTACAGGGACAACTATTCCATTTAGAGACTGAAGATTTTGAAGGGTCCATCACTGGATGAAGATAAGAGTGCAGCTACAGGGACAACCACTCCATTTAGAGACTGAAGATTTTGAAGGGCCCATCACTAGATGAAGATAAGAGTGTAGCTTCAGGGACAACCATTCCATTTAGATGCTGAAGATTTTGAAGGATCCATCACTAGATGAAGGTAGGAGTGTAGCTACAGGGACAACCATTCCATTTAGAGACTGAAGATTTTGAAGGGTCCATCACTAGATGAAGATAAGAGTGTAGCTACAGGGATAACAGGGTCAACCATTCCATTTAGAGACTGAAGATTTTGAAGGATAAATCACTAGATGAAGATAAGAGTGTAGTTACAGGGACAACGATTCCATTTAGAGACTGAAGATTTTGAAGGGTCCATCACTAGATGAAGATAAGAGTGTAGCTACAGGGACAACAGGGTCAACCATTCCATTTAGAGACTGAAGATTTTGAAGGATCCATCACTAGATGAAGATAAGAGTGTAGCTACAGGGACAACCCTTCCATTTAGAGACTGAAGATTTGGAAGGATCCATCACTAGATGAAGATAAGAGTGTAGCTACAGGGAAAACAGGGTCAACCATTCAATTTAGAGACTGAAGATTTTGAAGGGTCCATCACTAGATGAAGATAAGAGTGTAGCTACAGGGACAACAGGGTCAAGCATTCCATTTAGAGACTGAAGATTTTGAAGGGTCCATCACTAGAAGAAGATAATAATGTAGCTACAGGGACAACAGGGTCAACCATTCCATTAAGAGACTGAAGATTTTGAAGGGTCAATCACTAGATGAAGATAATAATGTAGCTACAGGGACAACAGGGTCAACCATTCCATTAAGAGACTGAAGATTTTGAAGGGTCCATCACTAGATGAAGATAAGAGTGTAGCTACAGGGACAACCATTCCATTTAGATGCTGAAGATTTTGAAGGGTCCATCACTAGATGAAGATAAGAGTGTAGCTACAGGGACAAAAGGGTCAACCATTCCATTTAGAGACTGCAGATTTTGAAGGATCCATCACTAGATGAAGATAACAGTGTAGCTACAGGGACAACCATTCCATTTAGAGACTGAAGATTTTGAAGGATGCATCACTAGATAAAGATAAGAGTGTAGCTACAGGGACAACCATTCCATTTAGAGACTGAAGATTTTGAAGGGTTCATCACTAGATGAAGATAAGAATGTAGCTACAGGGACAACCATTCCATTTAGAGACTGAAGATTTTAAAGGGTCCATCACTAGATGAAGATAAGAGTGTAGTTACAGGGACAACCATTCCATTTAGAGACTGAAGATTTTGAAGGGTCCATCACTAGATGAAGAGAAGAGTGTAGCTACAGGGACAACCATTCCATTTAGAGACTGAAGATTTTGAAGGGTCCATCACTAGATGAAGATAAGAGTGTAGCTACAGGGACAAAAGGGTCAACCATTCCATTTAGAGACTGAAGATTTTGAAGGATCCATCACTAGATGAAGATAAGAGTGTAGTTACAGGGACAACCATTCCATTTAGAGACTGAAGATTTTGAAGGGTCCATCACTAGATGAAGATAAGAGTGTAGCTACAGGGACAACCATTCCATTTAGAGACTGAAGATTTTGAAGGGTCCATCACTAGATGAAGATAAGAGTGTAGCTACAGGGACAACCATTCCATTTAGATGCTGAAGATTTTGAAGGATCCATAACTAGATGAAGATAGGAGTGTAGCTACAGGGACAACCATTCCATTTAGAGACTGAAGATTTTGAAGGGTCCATCACTAGATGAAGATAAGAGTGTAGCTACAGGGATAACAGGGTCAACCATTCCATTTAGAGACTTAACATTTTGAAGGATCCATCACTAGTATAAGATAAGAGTGTAGTTACAGGGACAACCATTCAATTTAGAGACTGAAGATTTTGAAGGGTCCATCACTAGATGAAGATAAGAGTGTAGCTACAGGGACAACAGGGTCAACCATTCCATTTAGAGACTGAAGATTTTGAAGGATCCATCACAAGATGAAGATAAGAGTGTAGCTACAGGGACAACCATTCCATTTAGAGACTGAAGATTTTGAAGGATCCATCACTAGATGAAGATAAGAGTGTAGTTACAGGGTCAACCATTCCATTTAGAGACTGAAGATTTTGAAGGGTCTATCACTAGATGAAGATAAGAGTGTAGCTACAGGGACAACAGGGTCAACCATTCCATTTAGAGACTGAAGATTTTGAAGGGTCCATCACTAGATGAAGATAAGAGTGTAGCTACAGGGACAACAGGGTCAACCATTCAATTTAGAGACTGAAGATTTTGAAGGGTCCATCACTAGATGAAGATAGGAGTGTAGCTACAGGGACAACAAGGTCAACCATTCCATTAAGAGACTGACGATTTTGAAGGGTCCATCACTAGATGAAGATAAGGGTGTAGCTAACAGGGTAAACCATTCCATTTAGAGACTGAAGATTTTGAAGGGTCCATAACTAGATGAAGATAAGAGTGTAGCTACAGGGACAACAGGGTCAACCATTCCATTTAGAGACTGAAGATTTTGAAGAATCCATCACTAGATGAAGATAACAGTGTAGCTTCAGGGACAACCATTCCATTTAGAGACTGAAGATTTTGAAGGGTCCATCACTAGATGAAGATAACAGTGTAGCTACAGGGACAACCATTCAATTTAGAGACTGAAGATTTTGAAGGGTCCTACACTAGATGAAGATAAGAGTGTAGCTACAGGGACAACTATTCCATTTAGAGACTGAAGATTTTGAAGGGTCCATCACTGGATGAAGATAAGAGTGTAGCTACAGGGACAACCATTCTCATTTAGAGACTGAAGATTTTGAAGGGCCCATCACTAGATGAAGATAAGAGTGTAGCTACAGGGACAACCATTCCATTTAGATGCTGAAGATTTTGAAGGATCCATCACTAGATGAAGGTAGGAGTGTAGCTACAGGGACAACCATTCCATTTAGAGACTGAAGATTTTGAAGGGTCCATCACTAGATGAAGATAAGAGTGTAGCTACAGGGATAACAGGGTCAACCATTCCATTTAGAGACTGAAGATTTTGAAGGATAAATCACTAGATGAAGATAAGAGTGTAGTTACAGGGACAACGATTCCATTTAGAGACCGAAGATTTTGAAGGGTCCATCACTAGATGAAGATAAGAGTGTAGCTACAGGGACAACAGGGTCAACCATTCCATTTAGAGACTGAAGATTTTGAAGGATCCATCACTAGATGAAGATAAGAGTGTAGCTACAGGGACAACAGGGTCAACCATTCCATTAAGAGACTGAAGATTTTGAAGGGTCCATCACTAGATGAAGATAAGAGTGTAGCTACAGGGACAACAGGGTCAAGCATTCCATTTAGAGACTGAAGATTTTGAAGGGTCCATCACTCGATGAAGATAAGAGAGTAGCTAAAGGGACAACAGGGTCAACCATTCCATTAAGAGACTGAAGATTTTGAAGGGTCCATCACTAGATGAAGATAAGAGTGTAGCTAACAGGGTCAACCATTCCATTTAGAGACTGAAGATTTTGAAGGGTCCATCACTAGATGAAGATAAGAGTGTAGCTACAGGGACAACAGGGTCAACCATTCCATTTAGAGACTGAAGATTTTGAAGGGTTCATCACTAGATAAAGATAAGAGTGTAGCTACAGGGACAGCCATTCCATTTAGAGACTGAAGATTTTGAAGGGTCCATCACTGGATGAAGATAACAGTGTAGCTTCAGGGACAACCATTCCATTTAGAGACTGAAGATTTTGAAGGGTCCATCACTAGATGAAGATAAGAGTGTAGCTACAGGGACAACCATTCCATTTAGAGACTGAAGATTTTGAAGGGTCCATCACTAGATGAAGAGAGGAGTGTAGCTACAGGGACAACCATTCCATTTAGAGACTGAAGATTTTGAAGGGTCCATCACTAGATGAAGATAAGAGTGTAGCTACAGGGACAACAGGGAACCATTCCTTTTAGAGACTGAAGATTTTGAAGGATCAATCACTAGATGAAGATAACAGTGTAGCTACAGGGACAACCATTCCATTTAGAGACTGAAGATTTTGAAGGATCCATCACTAGATGAAGATAACAGTGTAGCTACAGGGTCAACCATTCCATTTAGAGACTGAAGATTTTGAAGGATCCATCACTAGATGAAGATAACAGTGTAGCTACAGGGACAACCATTCCATTTAGAGACTGAAGATTTTGAAGTATGCATCACTAGATAAAGATAAGAGTGTAGCTACAGGGACAACCATTCCATTTAGAGACTGAAGATTTTGAAGGGTTCATCACTAGATGAAGATAAGAATGTAGCTACAGGGACAACCATTCCATTTAGAGACTGAAGATTTTAAAGGGTCCATCACTAGATGAAGATAAGAGTGTAGTTACAGGGACAACTATTCCATTTAGAGACTGAAGATTTTGAAGGGTCCATCACTAGATGAAGAGAAGAGTGTAGCTACAGGGACAAAAGGGTCAACCATTCCATTTAGAGACTGAAGATTTTGAAGGATCCATCACTAGATTAAGAGAAGAGTGTAGCTACAGGGACAACCATTCCATTTAGAGACTGAAGATTTTAAAGGGTCCATCACTGGATGAAGACAAGAGTGTAGCTACAGGGACAACCATTCCATTTAGATGCTGAAGATTTTGAAGGGTCCATCACTGGATGAAGATAAGAGTGTAGCTACAGGGACAACCATTCCATTTAGAGACTGAAGATTTTGAAGGGTCCATCACTAGATGAAGATAAGAGTGTAGCTACAGGGACAATCATTCCATTTAGATGCTGAAGATTTTGAAGGATCCATCACTAGATGAAGATAGGAGTGTAGCTACAGGGACAACCATTCCATTTAGAGACTGAAGATTTTGAAGGGTCCATCACTAGATGAAGATAAGAGTGTAGCTACAGGGATAACAGGGTCAACCATTCCATTTAGAGACTGAAGATTTTGAAGGATCCATCACTAGATGAAGATAAGAGTGTAGTTACAGGGACAACCATTCCATTTAGAGACTGAAGATTTTGAAGGGTCCATCACTAGATTAAGATAAGAGTGTAGCTACAGGGACAACAGGGTCAACCATTCCATTTAGAGACTGAAGATTTTGAAGGATCCATCACAAGATGAAGATAAGAGTGTAGCTACAGGGACAACCATTCCATTTAGAGACTGAAGATTTTGAAGGATCCATCACTAGATGAAGATAAGAGTGTAGCTACAGGGACAACCATTCCATTTATAGACTGAAGATTTTGAAGGGCCCATCACTAGATGAAGATAAGAGTGTAGCTACAGGGACAACCATTCCATTTAGATGCTGAAGATTTTGAAGGGTCCATCACTAGATGAAGATAAGAGTGTAGCTACAGGGACAAAAGGGTAAACAATTCCATTTAGAGACTGAAGATTTTGAAGGATCCATCACTAGATGAAGATAACAGTGTAGCTACAGGGACAACCATTCCATTTAGAGACTGAAGATTTTGAAGGATGCATCACTAGATAAAGATAAGAGTGTAGCTACAGGGACAACCATTCCATTTAGAGACTGAAGATTTTGAAGGGTTCATCACTAGATGAAGATAAGAATGTAGCTACAGGGACAACCATTCCATTTAGAGACTGACGATTTTAAAGGGTCCATCACTAGATGAAGAGAAGAGTGTAGCTACAGGGACAACCATTCCATTTAGAGACTGAAGATTTTGAAGGGTCTATCACTAGATGAAGATAAGAGTGTAGCTACAGGGACAAAAGGGTCAACCATTCCATTTAGAGACTGAAGATTTTGAAGGATCCATCACTAGATGAAGATAACAGTGTAGCTACAGGGACAACCATTCCATTTAGAGACTGAAGATTTTGAAGGATCCATCACAAGATGAAGATAAGAGTGTAGCTACAGGGACAACCATTCCATTTAGAGACTGAAGATTTTGAAGGATCCATCACTAGATGAAGATAAGAGTGTAGTTACATGGTCAACCATTCCATTTAGAGACTGAAGATTTTAAAGGGTCCATCACTAGATGAAGATAAGAGTGTAGCTACAGGGACAACAGGGACAACTATTCCATTTAGAGACTGAAGATTTTGAAGGGTCTATCACTAGATGAAGATAAGAGTGTAGCTACAGGGACAACAGGGTCAACCATTCCATTAAGAGACTGAAGATTTTGAAGGGTCCATCACTAGATGAAGATAAGAGTGTAGCTACAGGGACAACAGTGTCAACCATTCCATTTAGAGACTGAAGATTTTGAAGGGTCCATCACTAGATGAAGATAAGAGTGTAGCTACAGGGACAACAAGGTCAACCATTCCATTAAGAGACTGACGATTTTGAAGGGTCCATCACTAGATGAAGATAAGAGTGTAGCTAACAGGGTAAACCATTCCATTTAGAGACTGAAGATTTTGAAGGGTCCATAACTAGATGAAGATAAGAGTGTAGCTACAGGGACAACAGGGTCAACCATTCCATTTAGAGACTGAAGATTTTGAAGAATCCATCACTAGATGAAGATAACAGTGTAGCTTTAGGGACAACCATTCCATTTAGAGACTGAAGATTTTGAAGGGTCCATCACTAGATGAAGATAAGAGTGTAGCTACAGGGACAACTATTCAATTTAGAGACTGAAGATTTTGAAGGGTCCATCACTGGATGAAGATAAGAGTGTAGCTACAGGGACAACCACTCCATTTAGAGACTGAAGATTTTGAAGGGCCCATCACTAGATGAAGATAAGAGTGTAGCTACAGGGACAACCATTCCATTTAGATGCTGAAGATTTTGAAGGATCCATCACTAGATGAAGGTAGGAGTGTAGCTACAGGGACAACCATTCCATTTAGAGACTGAAGATTTTGAAGGGTCCATCACTAGATGAAGATAAGAGTGTAGCTACAGGGATAACAGGGTCAACCATTCCATTTAGAGACTGAAGATTTTGAAGGATAAATCACTAGATGAAGATAAGAGTGTAGTTACAGGGACAACGATTCCATTTAGAGACTGAAGATTTTGAAGGGTCCATCACTAGATGAAGATAAGAGTGTAGCTACAGGGACAACAGGGTCAACCATTCCATTTAGAGACTGAAGATTTTGAAGGATCCATCACTAGATGAAGATAAGAGTGTAGCTACAGGGACAACAGGGTCAACGATTCCATTTAGAGACTGAAGATTTTGAAGGGTCCATCACTAGATGAAGATAAGAGTGTAGCTACAGGGACAACCCTTCCATTTAGAGACTGAAGATTTTGAAGGATCCATCACTAGATGAAGATAAGAGTGTAGCTACAGGGAAAACAGGGTCAACCATTCAATTTAGAGACTGAAGATTTTGAAGGGTCCATCACTAGATGAAGATAAGAGTGTAGCTACAGGGACAACAGGGTCAAGCATTCCATTTAGAGACTGAAGATTTTGAAGGGTCCATCACTAGATGAAGATAATAATGTAGCTACAGGGACAACAGGGTCAACCATTCCATTAAGAGACTGAAGATTTTGAAGGGTCAATCACTAGATGAAGATAATAATGTAGCTACAGGGACAACAGGGTCAACCATTCCATTAAGAGACTGAAGATTTTGAAGGGTCCATCACTAGATGAAGATAAGAGTGTAGCTACAGGGACAACCATTCCATTTAGATGCTGAAGATTTTGAAGGGTCCATCACTAGATGAAGATAAGAGTGTAGCTACAGGGACAAAAGGGTCAACCATTCCATTTAGAGACTGCAGATTTTGAAGGATCCATCACTAGATGAAGATAACAGTGTAGCTACAGGGACAACCATTCCATTTAGAGACTGAAGATTTTGAAGGATGCATCACTAGATAAAGATAAGAGTGTAGCTACAGGGACAACCATTCCATTTAGAGACTGAAGATTTTGAAGGGTTCATCACTAGATGAAGATAAGAATGTAGCTACAGGGACAACCATTCCATTTAGAGACTGAAGATTTTAAAGGGTCCATCACTAGATGTAGATAAGAGTGTAGTTACAGGGACAACCATTCCATTTAGAGACTGAAGATTTTGAAGGGTCCATCACTAGATGAAGAGAAGAGTGTAGCTACAGGGACAACCATTCCATTTAGAGACTGAAGATTTTGAAGGGTCCATCACTAGATGAAGATAAGAGTGTAGCTACAGGGACAAAAGGGTCAACCATTCCATTTAGAGACTGAAGATTTTGAAGGATCCATCACTAGATGAAGATAAGAGTGTAGTTACAGGGACAACCATTCCATTTAGAGACTGAAGATTTTGAAGGGTCCATCACTAGATGAAGATAAGAGTGTAGCTACAGGGACAACCATTCCATTTAGAGACTGAAGATTTTGAAGGGTCCATCACTAGATGAAGATAAGAGTGTAGCTACAGGGACAACCATTCCATTTAGATGCTGAAGATTTCGAAGGATCCATAACTAGATGAAGATAGGAGTGTAGCTACAGGGACAACCATTCCATTTAGAGACTGAAGATTTTGAAGGGTCCATCACTAGATGAAGATAAGAGTGTAGCTACAGGGATAACAGGGTCAACCATTCCATTTAGAGACTTAACATTTTGAAGGATCCATCACTAGTATAAGATAAGAGTGTAGTTACAGGGACAACCATTCCATTTAGAGACTGAAGATTTTGAAGGGTCCATCACTAGATGAAGATAAGAGTGTAGCTACAGGGACAACAGGGTCAACCATTCCATTTAGAGACTGAAGATTTTGAAGGATCCATCACAAGATGAAGATAAGAGTGTAGCTACAGGGACAACCATTCCATTTAGAGACTGAAGATTTTGAAGGATCCATCACTAGATGAAGATAAGAGTGTAGTTACAGGGTCAACCATTCCATTTAGAGACTGAAGATTTTGAAGGGTCTATCACTAGATGAAGATAAGAGTGTAGCTACAGGGACAACAGGGTCAACCATTCCATTAAGAGACTGAAGATTTTGAAGGGTCCATCACTAGATGAAGATAAGAGTGTAGCTACAGGGACAACAGGGTCAACCATTCCATTTAGAGACTGAAGATTTTGAAGGGTCCATCACTAGATGAAGATAGGAGTGTAGCTACAGGGACAACAAGGTCAACCATTCCATTAAGAGACTGACGATTTTGAAGGGTCCATCACTAGATGAAGATAAGAGTGTAGCTAACAGGGTAAACCATTCCATTTAGAGACTGAAGATTTTGAAGGGTCCATAACTAGATGAAGATAAGAGTGTAGCTACAGGGACAACAGGGTCAACCATTCCATTTAGAGACTGAAGATTTTGAAGAATCCATCACTAGATGAAGATAACAGTGTAGCTTCAGGGACAACCATTCCATTTAGAGACTGAAGATTTTGAAGGGTCCATCACTAGATGAAGATAAGAGTGTAGCTACAGGGACAACCATTCAATTTAGAGACTGAAGATTTTGAAGGGTCCTACACTAAATGAAGATAAGAGTGTAGCTACAGGGACAACTATTCCATTTAGAGACTGAAGATTTTGAAGGGTCCATCACTGGATGAAGATAAGAGTGTAGCTACAGGGACAACCATTCCATTTAGAGACTGAAGATTTTGAAGGGCCCATCACTAGATGAAGATAAGAGTGTAGCTACAGGGACAACCATTCCATTTAGATGCTGAAGATTTTGAAGGATCCATCACTAGATGAAGGTAGGAGTGTAGCTACAGGGACAACCATTCCATTTAGAGACTGAAGATTTTGAAGGGTCCATCACTAGATGAAGATAAGAGTGTAGCTACAGGGATAACAGGGTCAACCATTCCATTTAGAGACTGAAGATTTTGAAGGATAAATCACTAGATGAAGATAAGAGTGTAGTTACAGGGACAACGATTCCATTTAGAGACCGAAGATTTTGAAGGGTCCATCACTAGATGAAGATAAGAGTGTAGCTACAGGGACAACAGGGTCAACCATTCCATTTAGAGACTGAAGATTTTGAAGGATCCATCACTAGATGAAGATAAGAGTGTAGCTACAGGGACAACAGGGTCAACCATTCCATTAAGAGACTGAAGATTTTGAAGGGTCCATCACTAGATGAAGATAAGAGTGTAGCTACAGGGACAACAGGGTCAAGCATTCCATTTAGAGACTGAAGATTTTGAAGGGTCCATCACTCGATGAAGATAAGAGAGTAGCTAAAGGGACAACAGGGTCAAGCATTCCATTAAGAGACTGAAGATTTTGAAGGGTCTATCACTAGATGAAGATAAGAGTGTAGCTAACAGGGTCAACCATTCCATTTAGAGACTGAAGATTTTGAAGGGTCCATCACTAGATGAAGATAAGAGTGTAGCTACAGGGACAACAGGGTCAACCATTCCATTTAGAGACTGAAGATTTTGAAGGGTTCATCACTAGATAAAGATAAGAGTGTAGCTACAGGGACAGCCATTCCATTTAGAGACTGAAGATTTTGAAGGGTCCATCACTGGATGAAGATAACAGTGTAGCTTCAGGGACAACCATTCCATTTAGAGACTGAAGATTTTGAAGGGTCCATCACTAGATGAAGATAAGAGTGTAGCTACAGGGACAACCATTCCATTTAGAGACTGAAGATTTTGAAGGGTCCATCACTAGATGAAGAGAGGAGTGTAGCTACAGGGACAACCATTCCATTTAGAGACTGAAGATTTTGAAGGGTCCATCACTAGATGAAGATAAGAGTGTAGCTACAGGGACAACAGGGAACCATTCCTTTTAGAGACTGAAGATTTTGAAGGATCAATCACTAGATGAAGATAACAGTGTAGCTACAGGGACAACCATTCCATTTAGAGACTGAAGATTTTGAAGGATCCATCACTAGATGAAGATAACAGTGTAGCTACAGGGACAACCATTCCATTTAGAGACTGAAGATTTTGAAGGGTTCATCACTAGATGAAGATAAGAGTGTAGCTACAGGGACAACCATTCCCTTTAGAGACTGAAGATTTTGAAGGGTCCATCACTAGATGAAGATAAGAGTGTAGCTACAGGGACAACCATTCCATTTATAGACTAAAGATTTTGAAGGGCCCATCACTAGATGAAGATAAGAGTGTAGCTACAGGGACAACCATTCCATTTAGATGCTGAAGATTTTGAAGGGTCTATCACTAGATGAAGATAAGAGTGTAGCTACAGGGACAACCATTCCATTTAGAGACTGAAGATTTTGAAGTATACATCACTAGATAAAGATAAGAGTGTAGCTACAGGGTCAACCATTCCATTTAGAGACTGAAGATTTTGAAGGATCCATCACTAGATGAAGATAACAGTGTAGCTACAGGGACAACCATTCCATTTAGAGACTGAAGATTTTGAAGTATGCATCACTAGATAAAGATAAGAGTGTAGCTACAGGGACAACCATTCCATTTAGAGACTGAAGATTTTGAAGGGTTCATCACTAGATGAAGATAAGAATGTAGCTACAGGGACAACCATTCCATTTAGAGACTGAAGATTTTGAAGGGTCCATCACTAGATGAAGATAAGAGTGTAGTTACAGGGACAACTATTCCATTTAGAGACTGAAGATTTTGAAGGGTCCATCACTAGATGAAGAGAAGAGTGTAGCTACAGGGACAAAAGGGTCAACCATTCCATTTAGAGACTGAAGATTTTGAAGGATCCATCACTAGATTAAGAGAAGAGTGTAGCTACAGGGACAACCATTCCATTTAGAGACTGAAGATTTTATAGGGTCCATCACTGGATGAAGACAAGAGTGTAGCTACAGGGACAACCATTCCATTTAGATGCTGAAGATTTTGAAGGGTCCATCACTGGATGAAGATATAAGTGTAGCTACAGGGACAACCATTCCATTTAGAGACTGAAGATTTTGAAGGGTCCATCACTAGATGAAGATAAGAGTGTAGCTACAGGGACAATCATTCCATTTAGATGCTGAAGATTTTGAAGGATCCATCACTAGATGAAGATAGGAGTGTAGCTACAGGGACAACCATTCCATTTAGAGACTGAAGATTTTGAAGGGTCCATCACTAGATGAAGATAAGAGTGTAGCTACAGGGATAACAGGGTCAACCATTCCATTTAGAGACTGAAGATTTTGAAGGATCCATCACTAGATGAAGATAAGAGTGTAGTTACAGGGACAACCATTCCATTTAGAGACTGAAGATTTTGAAGGGTTCATCACTAGATGAAGATAAGAATGTAGCTACAGGGACAACCATTCCATTTAGAGACTGAAGATTTTAAAGGGTCCATCACTAGATGAAGATAAGAGTGTAGTTACAGGGACAACCATTCCATTTAGAGACTGAAGATTTTGAAGGGTCCATCACTAGATGAAGAGAAGAGTGTAGCTACAGGGACAACCATTCCATTTAGAGACTGAAGATTTTGAAGGGTCCATCACTAGATGAAGATAAGAGTGTAGCTACAGGGACAAAAGGGTCAACCATTCCATTTAGAGACTGAAGATTTTGAAGGATCCATCACTAGATGAAGATAAGAGTGTAGTTACAGGGACAACCATTCCATTTAGAGACTGAAGATTTTGAAGGGTCCATCACTAGATGAAGATAAGAGTGTAGCTACAGGGACAACCATTCCATTTAGAGACTGAAGATTTTGAAGGGTCCATCACTAGATGAAGATAAGAGTGTAGCTACAGGGACAACCATTCCATTTAGATGCTGAAGATTTTGAAGGATCCATAACTAGATGAAGATAGGAGTGTAGCTACAGGGACAACCATTCCATTTAGAGACTGAAGATTTTGAAGGGTCCATCACTAGATGAAGATAAGAGTGTAGCTACAGGGATAACAGGGTCAACCATTCGATTTAGAGACTTAACATTTTGAAGGATCCATCACTAGTATAAGATAAGAGTGTAGTTACAGGGACAACCATTCCATTTAGAGACTGAAGATTTTGAAGGGTCCATCACTAGATGAAGATAAGAGTGTAGCTACAGGGACAACAGGGTCAACCATTCCATTTAGAGACTGAAGATTTTGAAGGATCCATCACAAGATGAAGATAAGAGTGTAGCTACAGGGACAACCATTCCATTTAGAGACTGAAGATTTTGAAGGATCCATCACTAGATGAAGATAAGAGTGTAGTTACAGGGTCAACCATTCCATTTAGAGACTGAAGATTTTGAAGGGTCTATCACTAGATGAAGATAAGAGTGTAGCTACAGGGACAACAGGGTCAACCATTCCATTTAGAGACTGAAGATTTTGAAGGGTCCATCACTAGATGAAGATAAGAGTGTAGCTACAGGGACAACAGGGTCAACCATTCAATTTAGAGACTGAAGATTTTGAAGGGTCCATCACTAGATGAAGATAGGAGTGTAGCTACAGGGACAACAAGGTCAACCATTCCATTAAGAGACTGACGATTTTGAAGGGTCCATCACTAGATGAAGATAAGAGTGTAGCTAACAGGGTAAACCATTCCATTTAGAGACTGAAGATTTTGAAGGGTCCATAACTAGATGAAGATAAGAGTGTAGCTACAGGGACAACAGGGTCAACCATTCCATTTAGAGACTGAAGATTTTGAAGAATCCATCACTAGATGAAGATAACAGTGTAGCTTCAGGGACAACCATTCCATTTAGAGACTGAAGATTTTGAAGGGTCCATCACTAGATGAAGATAACAGTGTAGCTACAGGGACAACCATTCAATTTAGAGACTGAAGATTTTGAAGGGTCCTACACTAGATGAAGATAAGAGTGTAGCTACAGGGACAACTATTCCATTTAGAGACTGAAGATTTTGAAGGGTCCATCACTGGATGAAGATAAGAGTGTAGCTACAGGGACAACCATTCCATTTAGAGACTGAAGATTTTGAAGGGCCCATCACTAGATGAAGATAAGAGTGTAGCTACAGGGACAACCATTCCATTTAGATGCTGAAGATTTTGAAGGATCCATCACTAGATGAAGGTAGGAGTGTAGCTACAGGGACAACCATTCCATTTAGAGACTGAAGATTTTGAAGGGTCCATCACTAGATGAAGATAAGAGTGTAGCTACAGGGATAACAGGGTCAACCATTCCATTTAGAGACTGAAGATTTTGAAGGATAAATCACTAGATGAAGATAAGAGTGTAGTTACAGGGACAACGATTCCATTTAGAGACCGAAGATTTTGAAGGGTCCATCACTAGATGAAGATAAGAGTGTAGCTACAGGGACAACAGGGTCAACCATTCCATTTAGAGACTGAAGATTTTGAAGGATCCATCACTAGATGAAGATAAGAGTGTAGCTACAGGGACAACAGGGTCAACCATTCCATTAAGAGACTGAAGATTTTGAAGGGTCCATCACTAGATGAAGATAAGAGTGTAGCTACAGGGACAACAGGGTCAAGCATTCCATTTAGAGACTGAAGATTTTGAAGGGTCCATCACTCGATGAAGATAAGAGAGTAGCTAAAGGGACAACAGGGTCAACCATTCCATTAAGAGACTGAAGATTTTGAAGGGTCCATCACTAGATGAAGATAAGAGTGTAGCTAACAGGGTCAACCATTCCATTTAGAGACTGAAGATTTTGAAGGGTCCATCACTAGATGAAGATAAGAGTGTAGCTACAGGGACAACAGGGTCAACCATTCCATTTAGAGACTGAAGATTTTGAAGGGTTCATCACTAGATAAAGATAAGAGTGTAGCTACAGGGACAGCCATTCCATTTAGAGACTGAAGATTTTGAAGGGTCCATCACTGGATGAAGATAACAGTGTAGCTTCAGGGACAACCATTCCATTTAGAGACTGAAGATTTTGAAGGGTCCATCACTAGATGAAGATAAGAGTGTAGCTACAGGGACAACCATTCCATTTAGAGACTGAAGATTTTGAAGGGTCCATCACTAGATGAAGAGAGGAGTGTAGCTACAGGGACAACCATTCCATTTAGAGACTGAAGATTTTGAAGGGTCCATCACTAGATGAAGATAAGAGTGTAGCTACAGGGACAACAGGGAACCATTCCTTTTAGAGACTGAAGATTTTGAAGGATCAATCACTAGATGAAGATAACAGTGTAGCTACAGGGACAACCATTCCATTTAGAGACTGAAGATTTTGAAGGATCCATCACTAGATGAAGATAACAGTGTAGCTACAGGGTCAACCATTCCATTTAGAGACTGAAGATTTTGAAGGATCCATCACTAGATGAAGATAACAGTGTAGCTACAGGGACAACCATTCCATTTAGAGACTGAAGATTTTGAAGTATGCATCACTAGATAAAGATAAGAGTGTAGCTACAGGGACAACCATTCCATTTAGAGACTGCAGATTTTGAAGGGTTCATCACTAGATGAAGATAAGAATGTAGCTACAGGGACAACCATTCCATTTAGAGACTGAAGATTTTAAAGGGTCCATCACTAGATGAAGATAAGAGTGTAGTTACAGGGACAACTATTCCATTTAGAGACTGAAGATTTTGAAGGGTCCATCACTAGATAGAGAGAAGAGTGTAGCTACAGGGACAAAAGGGTCAACCATTCCATTTAGAGACTGAAGATTTTGAAGGATCCATCACTAGATTAAGAGAAGAGTGTAGCTACAGGGACAACCATTCCATTTAGAGACTGAAGATTTTAAAGGGTCCATCACTGGATGAAGACAAGAGTGTAGCTACAGGGACAACCATTCCATTTAGATGCTGAAGATTTTGAAGGGTCCATCACTGGATGAAGATAAGAGTGTAGCTACAGGGACAACCATTCCATTTAGAGACTGAAGATTTTGAAGGGTCCATCACTAGATGAAGATAAGAGTGTAGCTACAGGGACAATCATTCCATTTAGATGCTGAAGATTTTGAAGGATCCATCACTAGATGAAGATAGGAGTGTAGCTACAGGGACAACCATTCCATTTAGAGACTGAAGATTTTGAAGGGTCCATCACTAGATGAAGATAAGAGTGTAGCTACAGGGATAACAGGGTCAACCATTCCATTTAGAGACTGAAGATTTTGAAGGATCCATCACTAGATGAAGATAAGAGTGTAGTTACAGGGACAACCATTCCATTTAGAGACTGAAGATTTTGAAGGGTCCATCACTAGATTAAGATAAGAGTGTAGCTACAGGGACAACAGGGTCAACCATTCCATTTAGAGACTGAAGATTTTGAAGGATCCATCACAAGATGAAGATAAGAGTGTAGCTACAGGGACAACCATTCCATTTAGAGACTGAAGATTTTGAAGGATCCATCACTAGATGAAGATAAGAGTGTAGCTACAGGGACAACCATTCCATTTATAGACTGAAGATTTTGAAGGGCCCATCACTAGATGAAGATAAGAGTGTAGCTACAGGGACAACCATTCCATTTAGATGCTGAAGATTTTGAAGGGTCCATCACTAGATGAAGATAAGAGTGTAGCTACAGGGACAAAAGGGTAAACAATTCCATTTAGAGACTGAAGATTTTGAAGGATGCATCACTAGATAAAGATAAGAGTGTAGCTACAGGGACAACAATTCCATTTAGAGACTGAAGATTTTGAAGGGTTCATCACTAGATGAAGATAAGAATGTAGCTACAGGGACAACCATTCCATTTAGAGACTGACGATTTTAAAGGGTCCATCACTAGATGAAGAGAAGAGTGTAGCTACAGGGACAACCATTCCATTTAGAGACTGAAGATTTTGAAGGGTCTATCACTAGATGAAGATAAGAGTGTAGCTACAGGGACAAAAGGGTCAACCATTCCATTTAGAGACTGAAGATTTTGAAGGATCCATCACTAGATGAAGATAACAGTGTAGCTACAGGGACAACCATTCCATTTAGAGACTGAAGATTTTGAAGGATCCATCACAAGATGAAGATAAGAGTGTAGCTACAGGGACAACCATTCCATTTAGAGACTGAAGATTTTGAAGGATCCATCACTAGATGAAGATAAGAGTGTAGTTACAGGGTCAACCATTCCATTTAGAGACTGAAGATTTTAAAGGGTCCATCACTAGATGAAGATAAGAGTGTAGCTACAGGGACAACAGGGACAACCATTCCATTTAGAGACTGAAGATTTTGAAGGGTCTATCACTAGATGAAGATAAGAGTGTAGCTACAGGGACAACAGGGTCAACCATTCCATTAAGAGACTGAAGATTTTGAAGGGTCCATCACTAGATGAAGATAAGAGTGTAGCTACAGGGACAACAGGGTCAACCATTCCATTTAGAGACTGAAGATTTTGAAGGGTCCATCACTAGATGAAGATAAGAGTGTAGCTACAGGGACAACAAGGTCAACCATTCCATTAAGAGACTGACGATTTTGAAGGGTCCATCACTAGATGAAGATAAGAGTGTAGCTAACAGGGTAAACCATTCCATTTAGAGACTGAAGATTTTGAAGGGTCCATAACTAGATGAAGATAAGAGTGTAGCTACAGGGACAACAGGGTCAACCATTCCATTTAGAGACTGAAGATTTTGAAGAATCCCTCACTAGATGAAGATAACAGTGTAGCTTTAGGGACAACCATTCCATTTAGAGACTGAAGATTTTGAAGGGTCCATCACTAGATGAAGATAAGAGTGTAGCTACAGGGACAACTATTCAATTTAGAGACTGAAGATTTTGAAGGGTCCATCACTGCATGAAGATAAGAGTGTAGCTACAGGGACAACCACTCCATTTAGAGACTGAAGATTTTGAAGGGCCCATCACTAGATGAAGATAAGAGTGTAGCTACAGGGACAACCATTCCATTTAGATGCTGAAGATTTTGAAGGATCCATCACTAGATGAAGGTAGGAGTGTAGCTACAGGGACAACCATTCCATTTAGAGACTGAAGATTTTGAAGGGTCCATCACTAGATGAAGATAAGAGTGTAGCTACAGGGATAACAGGGTCAACCATTCCATTTAGAGACTGAAGATTTTGAAGGATAAATCACTAGATGAAGATAAGAGTGTAGTTACAGGGACAACGATTCCATTTAGAGACTGAAGATTTTGAAGGGTCCATCACTAGATGAAGATAAGAGTGTAGCTACAGGGACAACAGGGTCAACCATTCCATTTAGAGACTGAAGATTTTGAAGGATCCATCACTAGATGAAGATAAGAGTGTAGCTACAGGGACAACAGGGTCAACGATTCCATTTAGAGACTGAAGATTTTGAAGGGTCCATCACTAGATGAAGATAAGAGTGTAGCTACAGGGACAACCCTTCCATTTAGAGACTGAAGATTTTGAAGGATCCATCACTAGATGAAGATAAGAGTGTAGCTACAGGGAAAACAGGGTCAACCATTCAATTTAGAGACTGAAGATTTTGAAGGGTCCATCACTAGATGAAGATAAGAGTGTAGCTACAGGGACAACAGGGTCAAGCATTCCATTTAGAGACTGAAGATTTTGAAGGGTCCATCACTAGATGAAGATAATAATGTAGCTACAGGGACAACAGGGTCAACCATTCCATTAAGAGACTGAAGATTTTGAAGGGTCAATCACTAGATGAAGATAATAATGTAGCTACAGGGACAACAGGGTCAACCATTCCATTAAGAGACTGAAGATTTTGAAGGGTCCATCACTAGATGAAGATAAGAGTGTAGCTACAGGGACAACCATTCCATTTAGATGCTGAAGATTTTGAAGGGTCCATCACTAGATGAAGATAAGAGTGTAGCTACAGGGACAAAAGGGTCAACCATTCCATTTAGAGACTGCAGATTTTGAAGGATCCATCACTAGATGAAGATAACAGTGTAGCTACAGGGACAACCATTCCATTTAGAGACTGAAGATTTTGAAGGATGCATCACTAGATAAAGATAAGAGTGTAGCTACAGGGACAACCATTCCATTTAGAGACTGAAGATTTTGAAGGGTTCATCACTAGATGAAGATAAGAGTGTAGCTACAGGGACAACCATTCCATTTAGAGACTGAAGATTTTAAAGGGTCCATCACTAGATGTAGATAAGAGTGTAGTTACAGGGACAACCATTCCATTTAGAGACTGAAGATTTTGAAGGGTCCATCACTAGATGAAGAGAAGAGTGTAGCTACAGGGACAACCATTCCATTTAGAGACTGAAGATTTTGAAGGGTCCATCACTAGATGAAGATAAGAGTGTAGCTACAGGGACAAAAGGGTCAACCATTCCATTTAGAGACTGAAGATTTTGAAGGATCCATCACTAGATGAAGATAAGAGTGTAGTTACAGGGACAACCATTCCATTTAGAGACTGAAGATTTTGAAGGGTCCATCACTAGATGAAGATAAGAGTGTAGCTACAGGGACAACCATTCCATTTAGAGACTGAAGATTTTGAAGGGTCCATCACTAGATGAAGATAAGAGTGTAGCTACAGGGACAACCATTCCATTTAGATGCTGAAGATTTTGAAGGATCCATAACTAGATGAAGATAGGAGTGTAGCTACAGGGACAACCATTCCATTTAGAGACTGAAGATTTTGAAGGGTCCATCACTAGATGAAGATAAGAGTGTAGCTACAGGGATAACAGGGTCAACCATTCCATTTAGAGACTTAACATTTTGAAGGATCCATCACTAGTATAAGATAAGAGTGTAGTTACAGGGACAACCATTCCATTTAGAGACTGAAGATTTTGAAGGGTCCATCACTAGATGAAGATAAGAGTGTAGCTACAGGGACAACAGGGTCAACCATTCCATTTAGAGACTGAGGATTTTGAAGGATCCATCACAAGATGAAGATAAGAGTGTAGCTACAGGGACAACCATTCCATTTAGAGACTGAAGATTTTGAAGGATCCATCACTAGATGAAGATAAGAGTGTAGTTACAGGGTCAACCATTCCATTTAGAGACTGAAGATTTTGAAGGGTCTATCACTAGATGAAGATAAGAGTGTAGCTACAGGGACAACAGGGTCAACCATTCCATTAAGAGACTGAAGATTTTGAAGGGTCCATCACTAGATGAAGATAAGAGTGTAGCTACAGGGACAACAGGGTCAACCATTCCATTTAGAGACTGAAGATTTTGAAGGGTCCATCACTAGATGAAGATAGGAGTGTAGCTACAGGGACAACAAGGTCAACCATTCCATTAAGAGACTGACGATTTTGAAGGGTCCATCAATAGATGAAGATAAGAGTGTAGCTAACAGGGTAAACCATTCCATTTAGAGACTGAAGATTTTGAAGGGTCCATCACTAGATGAAGATAAGAGTGTAGCTACAGGGACAACCATTCAATTTAGAGACTGAAGATTTTGAAGGGTCCTACACTAAATGAAGATAAGAGTGTAGCTACAGGGACAACTATTCCATTTAAAGACTGAAGATTTTGAAGGGTCCATCACTGGATGAAGATAAGAGTGTAGCTACAGGGACAACCATTCCATTTAGAGACTGAAGATTTTGAAGGGCCCATCACTA
The DNA here is from genome assembly GCF_053919585.1 of Euprymna scolopes. Lineage (NCBI taxonomy): Eukaryota > Metazoa > Mollusca > Cephalopoda > Sepiida > Sepiolidae > Euprymna > Euprymna scolopes. The sequence continues at coordinate 20,414,636 of NC_136520.1, forward strand.
GATGAAGATAAGAGTGTAGCTACAGGGACAACCATTCCATTTAGATGCTGAAGATTTTGAAGGATCCATCACTAGATGAAGGTAGGAGTGTAGCTACAGGGACAACCATTCCATTTAGAGACTGAAGATTTTGAAGGGTCCATCACTAGATGAAGATAAGAGTGTAGCTACAGGGATAACAGGGTCAACCATTCCATTTAGAGACTGAAGATTTTGAAGGATAAATCACTAGATGAAGATAAGAGTGTAGTTACAGGGACAACGATTCCATTTAGAGACCGAAGATTTTGAAGGGTCCATCACTAGATGAAGATAAGAGTGTAGCTACAGGGACAACAGGGTCAACCATTCCATTTAGAGACTGAAGATTTTGAAGGATCCATCACTAGATGAAGATAAGAGTGTAGCTACAGGGACAACAGGGTCAACCATTCCATTAAGAGACTGAAGATTTTGAAGGGTCCATCACTAGATGAAGATAAGAGTGTAGCTACAGGGACAACAGGGTCAAGCATTCCATTTAGAGACTGAAGATTTTGAAGGGTCCATCACTCGATGAAGATAAGAGAGTAGCTAAAGGGACAACAGGGTCAAGCATTCCATTAAGAGACTGAAGATTTTGAAGGGTCTATCACTAGATGAAGATAAGAGTGTAGCTAACAGGGTCAACCATTCCATTTAGAGACTGAAGATTTTGAAGGGTCCATCACTAGATGAAGATAAGAGTGTAGCTACAGGGACAACAGGGTCAACCATTCCATTTAGAGACTGAAGATTTTGAAGGGTTCATCACTAGATAAAGATAAGAGTGTAGCTACAGGGACAGCCATTCCATTTAGAGACTGAAGATTTTGAAGGGTCCATCACTGGATGAAGATAACAGTGTAGCTTCAGGGACAACCATTCCATTTAGAGACTGAAGATTTTGAAGGGTCCATCACTAGATGAAGATAAGAGTGTAGCTACAGGGACAACCATTCCATTTAGAGACTGAAGATTTTGAAGGGTCCATCACTAGATGAAGAGAGGAGTGTAGCTACAGGGACAACCATTCCATTTAGAGACTGAAGATTTTGAAGGGTCCATCACTAGATGAAGATAAGAGTGTAGCTACAGGGACAACAGGGAACCATTCCTTTTAGAGACTGAAGATTTTGAAGGATCAATCACTAGATGAAGATAACAGTGTAGCTACAGGGACAACCATTCCATTTAGAGACTGAAGATTTTGAAGGATCCATCACTAGATGAAGATAACAGTGTAGCTACAGGGACAACCATTCCATTTAGAGACTGAAGATTTTGAAGGGTTCATCACTAGATGAAGATAAGAGTGTAGCTACAGGGACAACCATTCCCTTTAGAGACTGAAGATTTTGAAGGGTCCATCACTAGATGAAGATAAGAGTGTAGCTACAGGGACAACCATTCCATTTATAGACTAAAGATTTTGAAGGGCCCATCACTAGATGAAGATAAGAGTGTAGCTACAGGGACAACCATTCCATTTAGATGCTGAAGATTTTGAAGGGTCTATCACTAGATGAAGATAAGAGTGTAGCTACAGGGACAACCATTCCATTTAGAGACTGAAGATTTTGAAGTATACATCACTAGATAAAGATAAGAGTGTAGCTACAGGGTCAACCATTCCATTTAGAGACTGAAGATTTTGAAGGATCCATCACTAGATGAAGATAACAGTGTAGCTACAGGGACAACCATTCCATTTAGAGACTGAAGATTTTGAAGTATGCATCACTAGATAAAGATAAGAGTGTAGCTACAGGGACAACCATTCCATTTAGAGACTGAAGATTTTAAAGGGTTCATCACTAGATGAAGATAAGAATGTAGCTACAGGGACAACCATTCCATTTAGAGACTGAAGATTTTGAAGGGTCCATCACTAGATGAAGATAAGAGTGTAGTTACAGGGACAACTATTCCATTTAGAGACTGAAGATTTTGAAGGGTCCATCACTAGATGAAGAGAAGAGTGTAGCTACAGGGACAAAAGGGTCAACCATTCCATTTAGAGACTGAAGATTTTGAAGGATCCATCACTAGATTAAGAGAAGAGTGTAGCTACAGGGACAACCATTCCATTTAGAGACTGAAGATTTTATAGGGTCCATCACTGGATGAAGACAAGAGTGTAGCTACAGGGACAACCATTCCATTTAGATGCTGAAGATTTTGAAGGGTCCATCACTGGATGAAGATAAGAGTGTAGCTACAGGGACAACCATTCCATTTAGAGACTGAAGATTTTGAAGGGTCCATCACTAGATGAAGATAAGAGTGTAGCTACAGGGACAATCATTCCATTTAGATGCTGAAGATTTTGAAGGATCCATCACTAGATGAAGATAGGAGTGTAGCTACAGGGACAACCATTCCATTTAGAGACTGAAGATTTTGAAGGGTCCATCACTAGATGAAGATAAGAGTGTAGCTACAGGGATAACAGGGTCAACCATTCCATTTAGAGACTGAAGATTTTGAAGGATCCATCACTAGATGAAGATAAGAGTGTAGCTACAGGGACAACCATTCCATTTATAGACTGAAGATTTGGAAGGGCCCATCACTAGATGAAGATAAGAGTGTAGCTACAGGGACAACCATTCCATTTAGATGCTGAAGATTTTGAAGGGTCCATCACTAGATGAAGATAAGAGTGTAGCTACAGGGACAAAAGGGTCAACCATTCCATTTAGAGACTGAAGATTTTGAAGGATCCATCACTAGATGAAGATAACAGTGTAGCTACAGGGACAACCATTCCATTTAGAGACTGAAGATTTTGAAGGATGCATCACTAGATAAAGATAAGAGTGTAGCTACAGGGACAACCATTCCATTTAGAGACTGAAGATTTTGAAGGGTTCATCACTAGATGAAGATAAGAATGTAGCTAAAGGGACAACCATTCCATTTAGAGACTGACGATTTTAAAGGGTCCATCACTAGATGAAGAGAAGAGTGTAGCTACAGGGACAACCATTCCATTTAGATGCTGAAGATTTTGAAGGGTCCATCACTAGACTAAGATAAGAGTGTAGCTACAGGGACAACCATTCCATTTAGATGCTGAAGATTTTGAAGGATCCATCACTAGATGAAGATAGGAGTGTAGCTACAGGGACAACCATTCCATTTAGAGACTGAAGATTTTGAAGGGTCCATCACTAGATGAAGATAAGAGTGTAGCTACAGGGATAACAGGGTCAACCATTCCATTTAGAGACTGAAGATTTTGAAGGATCCATCACTAGATGAAGATAAGAGTGTAGTTACAGGGACAACCATTCCATTTAGAGACTGAAGATTTTGAAGGGTCCATCACTAGATGAAGATAAGAGTGTAGCTACAGGGACAACAGGGTCAGCCATTCCATTTAGAGACTGAAGATTTTGAAGGATCCATCACAAGATGAAGATAAGAGTGTAGCTACAGGGACAACCATTCCATTTAGAGACTGAAGATTTTGAAGGATCCATCACTAGATGAAGATATGAGTGTAGTTCCAGGGTCAACCATTCCATTTAGAGACTGAAGATTTTAAAGGGTCCATCACTAGATGAAGATAAGAGTGTAGCTACAGGGACAACAGGGTCAACCATTCCATTTAGAGACTAAAGATTTCGAAGGGTCCATCACTAGATTAAGATAAGAGTGTAGCTACAGGGACAACAGGGTCAACCATTCCATTTAGAGACTGAAGATTTTGAAGGGTCACTCACTAGATGAAGATAAGAGTGTAGCTACAGAGACAACAAGGTCAACCATTCCATTAAGAGACTGAAGATTTTGAAGGGTCCATCACAAGATGAAGATAAGAGTGTAGCTACAGGGACAACAGGGTCAACCATTCCATTAAGAGACTGAAGATTTTGAAGGGTCCATCACTAGATGAAGATAAGAGTGTAGCTACAGGGACAACAGGGTCAACCATTCCATTTAGAGACTGAAGATTTTGAAGGGTCACTCACTAGATGAAGATAAGAGTGTAGCTACAGGGACAACAAGGTCAACCATTCCATTAAGAGACTGACAATTTTGAAGGGCCCATCACTAGATGAAGATAAGAGTGTAGCTAACAGGGTCAACCATTCCATTTAGAGACTGAAGATTTTGAAGGGTCCATAACTAGATGAAGATAAGAGTGTAGCTACAGGGACAACAGGGTCAACCATTCCATTTAGAGACTGAAGATTTTGAAGAATCCATCACTAGATGAAGATAACAGTGTAGCTACAGGGACAACCATTCCATTTAGAGACTGAAGATTTTGAAGGGTCCATCACTAGATGAAGATATGAGTGTAGTTACAGGGTCAACCATTCCATTTAGAGACTGAAGATTTTAAAGGGTCCATCACTAGATGAAGATAAGAGTGTAGCTACAGGGACAACAGGGACAACCATTCCATTTAGAGACTGAAGATTTTGAAGGGTCTATCACTAGATGAAGATAAGAGTGTAGCTACAGGGACAACAGGGTCAACCATTCCATTTAGAGACTGAAGATTTTGAAGGGTCCATCACTAGATGAAGATAAGAGTGTAGCTACAGGGACAACAGGGTCAACCATTCCATTAAGAGACTGAAGATTTTGAAGGGTCCATCACTAGATGAAGATAAGAGTGTAGCTACAGGGACAACCATTCCATTTAGATGCTGAAGATTTTGAAGGATCCATCACTAGATGAAGGTAGGAGTGTAGCTACAGGGACAACCATTCCATTTAGAGACTGAAGATTTTGAAGGGTCCATCACTAGATGAAGATAAGAGTGTAGCTACAGGGATAACAGGGTCAACTATTCCATTTAGAGACTGAAGATTTTGAAGGATAAATCACTAGATGAAGATAAGAGTGTAGTTACAGGGACAACGATTCCATTTAGAGACTGATGATTTTGAAGGGTCCATCACTAGATGAAGATAAGAGTGTAGCTACAGGGACAACAGGGTCAACCATTCCATTTAGAGACTGAAGATTTTGAAGGATCCATCACTAGATGAAGATAAGAGTGTAGCTACAGGGACAACAGGGTCAACCATTCCATTAAGAGACTGAAGATTTTGAAGGGTCCATCACTAGATGAAGATAAGAGTGTAGCTACAGGGACAACAGGGTCAAGCATTCCATTTAGAGACTGAAGATTTTGAAGGGTCCATCACTCGATGAAGATAAGAGAGTAGCTAAAGGGACAACAGGGTCAACCATTCCATTAAGAGACTGAAGATTTTGAAGGGTCCATCACTAGATGAAGAGAAGAGTGTAGCTACAGGGACAACAGGGTCAACCATTCCATTTAGAGACTGAAGATTTTGAAGGGTCCATCACTAGATGAAGATAAGAGTGTAGCTACAGGGACAACCATTCCATTTAGAGACTGAAGATTTTGAAGGGTCCATCACTAGATGAAGATAAGAGTGTAGCTAAAGGGACAACAGGGCAACCATTCCTTTTAGAGACTGAAGATTTTGAAGGATCCATCAGTAGATGAAGATAACAGTGTAGCTACAGGGACAACCATTCCATTTAGAGACTGAAGATTTTGAAGGATCCATCACTAGATGAAGATAACAGTGTAGCTACAGGGACAACCATTCCATTTAGAGACTGAAGATTTTGAAGGGTTCATCACTAGATGAAGATAAGAGTGTAGCTACAGGGACAACCATTCCCTTTAGAGACTGAAGATTTTGAAGGGTCCATCACTAGATTAAGATAAGAGTGTAGCTACAGGGACAACCATTCCATTTAGAGACTGAAGATTTTGAAGGGTCCATCACTAGATGAAGATAAGAGTGTAGTTACAGGGACAACCATTCCATTTAGAGACTGAAGATTTTGAAGGGTCTATCACTAGATGAAGAGAAGAGTGTAGCTACAGGGACAACCATTCCATTTAGAGACTGAAGATTTTGAAGGGTCCATCACTGGATGAAGATAAGAGTGTAGCTACAGGGACAACCATTCCATTTAGAGACTGAAGATTTTGAAGGGTCCATCACTAGATGAAGATAAGAGTGTAGCTACAGGGACAACCATTCCATTTAGAGACTGAAGATTTTGAAGGGTCCATCACTGGATGAAGATAAGAGTGTAGCTACAGGGACAACCATTCAATGTACAGACTGAAAATTTTGAAGGGCCCATCACTAGATGAAGATAAGAGTGTAGCTACAGGGACAACCATTCCATGTAGAGACTGAAGATTTTGAAGGGCCCATCACTAGATGAAGATAGGAGTGTAGCTACAGGGACAACCATTCCATTTAGAGACTGAAGATTTTGAAGGGTCCATCACTAGATGAAGATAAGAGTGTAGCTACAGGGATAACAGGGTCAACCATTCCATTTAGAGACTGAAGATTTTGAAGGATCCATCACTAGATGAAGATAAGAGTGTAGCTACAGGGACAACAGGGTGAAGCATTCCATTTAGAGACTGAAGATTTTGAAGGTTCCATCACTAGATGAAGATAAGAGTGTAGTTACAGGGACAACAGGGTCAACCATTCCATTAAGAGACTGAAGATTTTGAAGGGTCCATCACTAGATGTAGATAAGAGTGTACCTAACAGGGTCAACCATTCCATTTAGAGACTGAAGATTTTGAAGGGTCCATCACTAGATGAAGATAAGAGTGTAGCTACAGGGACAACAGGGTCAACCATTCCATTTAGAGACTGAAGATTTTGAAGGGTTCATAACTAGATAAAGATAAGAGTGTAGCTACAGGGACAGCAGGGTCAACCATTCCATTTAGAGACTGACGATTTTGAAGGGTCCATCACTAGATGAAGATAAGAATGTAGCTACAGGGACAACCATTCCATTTAGAGACTGAAGATTTTGAAGGGTCCATCACTAGATGAAGATAAGAGTGTAGCTACAGGGACAACCATTCCATTTAGAGACTGAAGATTTTGAAGGGTCCATCACTAGATTAAGATAAGAGTGTAGCTACAGGGACAACCATTCCATTTAGAGACTGAAGATTTTGAAGGGTTCATCACTAGATGAAGATAAGAGTGTAGCTACAGGGACAACCATTCCATTTAGAGACTGAAGATTTTGAAGGGTCCATCACTAGATGAAGATAAGAGTGTAGCTACAGGGACAACAGGGTCAACCATTCCATTTAGAGACTGAAGATTTTGAAGAATCCATCACTAGATGAAGATAACAGTGTAGCTTCAGGGACAACCATTCCATTTAGAGACTGAAGATTTTGAAGGGTCCATCACTAGATGAAGATAAGAGTGTAGCTACAGGGACAACCATTCCATTTAGAGACTGAAGATTTTGAAGGGTCCATCACTAGATTAAGATAAGAGTGTAGCTACAGGGACAACCATTCCCTTTAGAGACTGAAGATTTTGAAGGGTCCATCACTAGATGAAGATAAGAGTGTAGCTACAGGGACAACCATTCCATTTAGATGCTGAAGATTTTGAAGGATCCATCACTAGATGAAGATAGGAGTGTAGCTACAGGGACAACCATTCCATTTAGAGACTGAAGATTTTGAAGGGTCCATCACTAGATGAAGATAAGAGTGTAGCTACAGGGATAACAGGGTCAACCATTCCATTAAGAGACTGAAGATTTTGACGGATCCATCACTAGATGAAGATAAGAGTGTAGTTACAGGGACAACCATTCCATTTAGAGACTGAAGATTTTGAAGGGTCCATCACTAGATGAAGATAAGAGTGTAGCTACAGGGACAACAGGGTCAACCATTCCATTTAGAGACTGAAGATTTTGAAGGATCCATCACTAGATGAAGATAAGAGTGTAGCTACAAGGACAACCATTCCATTTAGAGACTGAAGATTTTGAAGGGTCCATCACTAGATGAAGAGAAGAGTGTAGCTACAGGGATAACAGGGTATACCATTCCATTTAGAGACTGAAGATTTTGAAGGATCAATCACTAGATGAAGATAAGAGTGTAGTTACAGGGACAACCATTCCATTTAGAGACTGAAGATTTTGAAGGGTCCATCACTAGATGAAGATAAGAGTGTAGCTACAGGGATAACAGGGTCAACCATTCCATTTAGAGACTGAAGATTTTGAAGGATCCATCACTAGATGAAGATAAGAGTGTAGCTACAGGGACAACCATTCCATTTAGAGACTGAAGATTTTGAAGGGTCCATCAGTAGATGAAGATAAGAGTGTAGCTACAGGGAAAACAGGGTCAACCATTCAATTTACAGACTGAAGATTTTGAAGGATCCATCACTAGATGAAGATAAGAGTGTAGCTACAGGGACAACCATTCCATTTAGAGACTGAAGATTTTGAAGGGTCCATCACTAGATGAAGATAAGAGTGTAGCTACAGGGACAACAGGGTCAACCATTCCATTTAGAGACTGAAGATTTTGAAGGATCCATCACTAGATGAAGATAAGAGTGTAGCTACAGGGACAACCATTCCATTTAGAGACTTAAGATTTTGAAGGGTCCATCACTAGATGAAGATAAGAGTGTAGCTACAGGGACAACAGGGTAAACCATTCCATTTAGAGACTGAAGATTTTGAAGGGTCCATCACTGGATGAAGATAAGAGTGTAGCTACAGGGACAACCATTCAATGTAGAGACTGAAAATTTTGAAGGGCCCATCACTAGATGAAGATAAGAGTGTAGCTACAGGGACAACCATTCCATGTAGAGACTGAAGATTTTGAAGGGCCCATCACTAGATGAAGATAGGAGTGTAGCTACAGGGACAACCATTCCATTTAGAGACTGAAGATTTTGAAGGGTCCATCACTAGATGAAGATAAGAGTGTAGCTACAGGAACAACAGGGTCAACCATTCCATTTAGAGACTGAAGATTTTGAAGGATCCATCACTAGATGAAGATAAGAGTGTAGCTACAGGGACAACAGGGTGAAGCATTCCATTTAGAGACTGAAGATTTTGAAGGTTCCATCACTAGATGAAGATAAGAGTGTAGTTACAGGGACAACAGGGTCAACCATTCCATTAAGAGACTGAAGATTTTGAAGGGTCCATCACTAGATGTAGATAAGAGTGTACCTAACAGGGACAACCATTCCATTTAGAGACTGAAGATTTTGAAGGGTCCATCACTAGATGAAGATAAGAGTGTAGCTACAGGGACAACCATTCCATTTAGAGACTGAAGATTTTGAAGGGTCCATCACTAGATGAAGATAAGAGTGTAGCTACAGGGACAACCATTCCATTTAGATGCTGAAGATTTTGAAGGATCCATCACTAGATGAAGATAGGAGTGTAGCTACAGGGACAACCATTCCATTTAGAGACTGAAGATTTTGAAGGGTCCATCACTAGATGAAGATAAGAGTGTAGCTACAGGGATAACAGGGTCAACCATTCCATTAAGAGACTGAAGATTTTGACGGATACATCACTAGATGAAGATAAGAGTGTAGTTACAGGGACAACCATTCAATTTAGAGACTGAAGATTTTGAAGGGTCCATCACTAGATGAAGATAAGAGTGTAGCTACAGGGACAACAGGGTCAACCATTCCATTTAGAGACTGAAGATTTTGAAGGATCCATCACTAGATGAAGATAAGAGTGTAGCTACAGGGACAACCATTCCATTTAGAGACTGAAGATTTTGAAGGGTCCATCACTAGATGAAGAGAAGAGTGTAGCTACAGGGATAACAGGGTATACGATTCCATTTAGAGACTGAAGATTTTGAAGGATCAATCACTAGATGAAGATAAGAGTGTAGTTACAGGGACAACCATTCCATTTAGAGACTGAAGATTTTGAAGGATCCATCACTAGATGAAGATAAGAATGTAGCTACAGGGACAACCATTCCATTTAGAGACTGAAGATTTTGAAGGGTCCATCAGTAGATGAAGATAAGAGTGTAGCTACAGGGACAACAGGGTCAACCATTCCATTAAGAGACTGAAGATTTTGAAGGATCCATCACTAGATGAAGATAAGAGTGTAGCTACAGGGACAACCATTCCATTTAGAGACTGAAGATTTTGAAGGGTCCATCACTAGATGAAGATAAGAGTGTAGCTACAGGGACAACAGGGTCAACCATTCCATTTAGAGACTGAAGATTTTGAAGGATCCATCACTAGATGAAGATAAGAGTGTAGCTACAGGGACAACCATTCCATTTAGAGACTTAAGATTTTGAAGGGTCCATCACTAGATGAAGATAAGAGTGTAGCTACAGGGACAACAGGGTAAACCATTCCATTTAGAGACTGAAGATTTTGAAGGGTCCATCACTGGATGAAGATAAGAGTGTAGCTACAGGGACAACCATTCAATGTAGAGACTGAAAATTTTGAAGGGCCCATCACTAGATGAAGATAAGGGTGTAGCTACAGGGACAACCATTCCATGTAGAGACTGAAGATTTTGAAGGGCCCATCACTAGATGAAGATAGGAGTGTAGCTACAGGGACAACCATTCCATTTAGAGACTGAAGATTTTGAAGGGTCCATCACTAGATGAAGATAAGAGTGTAGCTACAGGAACAACAGGGTCAACCATTCCATTTAGAGACTGAAGATTTTGAAGGATCCATCACTAGATGAAGATAAGAGTGTAGCTACAGGGACAACAGGGTGAAGCATTCCATTTAGAGACTGAAGATTTTGAAGGTTCCATCACTAGATGAAGATAAGAGTGTAGTTACAGGGACAACAGGGTCAACCATTCCATTAAGAGACTGAAGATTTTGAAGGGTCCATCACTAGATGTAGATAAGAGTGTACCTAACAGGGTCAACCATTCCATTTAGAGACTGAAGATTTTGAAGGGTCCATCACTAGTGAAGATAAGAGTGTAGCTACAGGGACAACAGGGTCAACCATTCCATTTAGAGACTGAAGATTTTGAAGGGTTCATAACTAGATAAAGATAAGAATGTAGCTACAGGGACAACCATTCCATTTAGAGACTGAAGATTTTGAAGGGTCCATCACTAGATGAAGATAAGAGTGTAGCTACAGGGACAACAGGGGCAACCCTTCCATTTGGAGACCGAAGATTTTGAAGGGTCAATCACTAGATGAAGATAAGAGTGTAGCTACAGGGACAACAGGGACAACCATTCCATTTAGAGACTGAAGATTTTGAAGGGTCCATCACTAGATGAAGATAAGAGTGTAGTTACAGGGACAACAGGGTCAACCATTCCATTTAGAGACTGAAGATTTTGAAGGGTCCATCACTAGATGAAGATAAGAGTGTAGCTAAAGGGACAACAGGGTCAACCATTCCATGTAGAGACTGAAGATTTTGAAGGGTCCATCAGTAGATGAAGATAAGAGTGTAGCTACAGGGACAACAGGGTCAACCATTCCATTTAGAGACTGAAGATTTTGAAGGGTCCATCACTAGATGAAGATAAGAGTGTAGCTACAGGGACAACAGGGTCAACCATTCCATTTAGAGACTGAAGATTTTGAAGGGTCCATCACTAGATGAAGATAAGAGTGTAGCTACAGGGACAACAGGGTACAACCATTCCATGTAGAGACTGAAGATTTTGAAGGGTCCATCACTAGATGAAGATAAGAGTGTAGTTACAGGGACAACAGGGTCAACCATTCCATTTATAGACTGAAGATTTTGAAGGGTCCATCACTAGATGAAGATAAGAGTGTAGCTACAGGGACAACAAGGTCAACCATTCCATTTAGAGACTGAAGATGGCCTTATTACACTAATTGGTCCAGGACTGAGAGAAACAATACACCACCTGCAAGGTTATGTGTCCATGTGTTTACGGGTTGACCTGGGCAACCATGTTACATTGTAATTAATATACCACCTGCAAGGTTATGTGTCCATGTGTTCACGGGTTTACCTGGGCAACCATGTTAAATTGTAATTAATATACCACCTGCAAGATTATGTGTCCATGTGTTTACGGGTTGACCTGGGGAACCATGTTACATTGTAATTAATATACCAACTGCAAGGTTATGTGTCCATGTGTTTACGGGTTGACCTGGGGAACCATGTTACACTGAAGATTTTGAAGGGTCCATCACTAGATGAAGAGAAGAGTGTAGCTACAGGGACAACAGGGTCAACCATTCCATTTAGAGACTGAAGATTTTGAAGGGTCCATCACTAGATGAAGATAAGAGTGTAGCTACAGGGACAACAGGGTCAACCATTCCATTTAGAGACTGAAAATTTTGAAGGGTCAACCACTGGATGAAGATAAGAGTATAGTTACATGGACAAAAGGGTCAACCATTCCATTAAAAGACTGAAGATTTTTAAGCGTCCATCACTAGATGAAGATAAGAGTGTAGCTAACAGGGTCAACCATTCCATTTAGAGACTGAAGATTTTGAAGGGTCCATCACTAGATGAAGATAAGAGTGTAGCTACAGGGACAACAGGGGCAACCATTCCATTTAGAGACTGAAGATTTTGAAGGGTCCATCACTAGATGAAGAGAAGAGTGTAGCTACAGGGACAACTGGGGCAACCATTCCATTTAGAGACTGAAGATTTTGAAGGGTCCATCACTAGATAAAGATAAGAGTGTAGCTACAGGGACAACAGGGTCAACCATTCCATTTAGAGACTGAAGATTTTGAAGGGTCCATCACTAGATGAAGATAACAGTGTAGCTACAGGGACAACCATTCCATTTAGAGACTGAAGATTTTGAAGGGTCCATCACTAGATGAAGATAAGAGTGTAGCTACAGGGACAACAGGGTCAACCATTCCATTTAGAGACTGAAGATTTTGAAGGATCCATCACTAGATGAAGATAAGAGTGTAGCTACAGGGACAACCATTCCATTTAGAGACTGAAGATTTTGAAGGGTCCATCACTAGATGAAGATAAGAGTGTAGCTACAGGGACAACAGGGTCAACCATTCCATTTAGAGACTGAAGATTTTGAAGGGTCCATCACTAGATGAAGATAAGAGTGTAGCTACAGGGACAACAGGGTCAACCATTCCATGTAGAGACTGAAGATTTTGAAGGGTCCATCACTAGATGAAGATAAAAGTGTAGCTAAAGGGACAACAGGGTCAACCATTCAATTTAGAGACTGAAGATTTTGAAGGATCCATCACTAGATGAAGATAACAGTGTAGCTACAGGGTCAACCATTCCATTTAGAGACTGAAGATTTTGAAGGGTCCATCACTAGATGAAGATAAGAGTGTAGCTACAGGGACAACAGGGTCAACCATTCCATTTAGAGACTGAAGATTTTGAAGGATCCATCACTAGATGAAAATAAGAGTGTAGCTACAGGGACAACCATTCCATTTAGAGACTGAAGATTTTGAAGGGTCCATCACTAGATGAAGATAAGAGTGTAGCTACAGGGACAACAGGGTCAACCATTCCATTTAGAGACTGAAGATTTTGAAGGGTCCATCACTAGATGAAGATAAGAGTGTAGCTACAGGGACAACAGGGTCAACAATTCCATGTAGAGACTGAAGATTTTGAAGGGTCCATCACTAGATGAAGATAAAAGTGTAGCTAAAGGGACAACAGGGTCAACCATTCCATTTAGAGACTGAAGATTTTGAAGGATCCATCACTAGATGAAGATAACAGTGTAGCTACAGGGTCAACCATTCCATTTAGAGACTGAAGATTTTGAAGGGTCCATCACTAGATGAAGATAAGAGTGTAGCTACAGGGACAACAGGGGCAACCATTCCATTTAGAGACTGAAGATTTTGAAGGATCCATCACTAGATGAAGATAAGAGTGTAGCTACAGGGACAACCATTCCATTTAGAGACTGAAGATTTTGAAGGGTCCATCACTAGATGAAGATAAGAGTGTAGCTACAGGGACAACAGGGTCAACCATTCCATTTAGAGACTGAAGATTTTGAAGGGTCCATCACTAGATGAAGATAAGAGTGTAGCTACAGGGACAACAGGGTCAACCATTCCATGTAGAGACTGAAGATTTTGAAGGGTCCATCACTAGATGAAGATAAAAGTGTAGCTAAAGGGACAACAGGGTCAACCATTCCATGTAGAGACTGAAGATTTTGAAGGGTCCATCAGTAGATGAAGATAAGAGTGTAGCTACAGGGACAACAGGGTCAACCATTCCATTTAGAGACTGAAGATTTTGAAGGATCCATCACTAGATGAAGATAAGAGTGTAGCCACAGGGACAACCATTCCATTTAGAGACTGAAGATGGCCTTATTACACTAATTGGTCCAGGACTGGGGAAACAATATACCACCTGCAAGGTTATGTGTCCATGTGTTTACGGGTTGACCTGGGCAACCATGTTACATTGTAATTAATATACCACCTGCAAGGTTATGTGTCCATGTGTTCACGGGTTTACCTGGGCAACCATGTTAAATTGTAATTAATATACCACCTGCAAGGTTATGTGTCCATGTGTTTACGGGTTGACCTGGGGAACCATGTTACATTGTAATTAATATACCAACTGCAAGGTTATGTGTCCATGTGTTTACGGGTTGACCTGGGGAACCATGTTACACTGAAGATTTTGAAGGGTCCATCACTAGATAAAGATAAGAGTGTAGCTACAGGGACAACAGGGTCAACCATTCGATTTAGAGACTGAAAATTTTGAAGGGTCAACCACTGGATGAAGATAAGAGTATAGTTACAGGGACAAAAGGGTCAACCATTCCATTAAAAGACTGAAGATTTTTAAGCGTCCATCACTAGATGAAGATAAGAGTGTAGCTAACAGGGTCAACCATTCCATTTAGAGACTGAAGATTTTGAAGGGTCCATCACTAGATGAAGATAAGAGTGTAGCTACAGGGACAACAGGGGCAACCATTCCATTTAGAGACTGAAGATTTTGAAGGGTTCATCACTAGATGAAGATAAGAGTGTAGCTACAGGGACAACCATTCCATTTAGAGACTGAAGATTTTGAAGGGTCCATCACTAGATGAAGATAAGAGTGTAGCTACAGGGACAACAGGGTCAACCATTCCATTTAGAGACTGAAAATTTTGAAGGGTCAACCACTAGATGAAGATAAGAGTGTAGCTAACAGGGTCAACCATTCCATTTAGAGACTGAAGATTTTAAAGGGTCCATCACTAGATGAAGATAAGAGTGTAGCTACAGGGACAACAGGGTTAACCATTCCATTTAGAGACTGAAGATTTTGAAGGGTCCATCACTAGATGAAGATAAGAGTGTAGCTACAGGGACAACAGGGTCAACCATTCCATGTAGAGACTGAAGATTTTGAAGGGTCCATCACTAGATGAAGATAAGAGTGTAGTTACAGGGACAACAGGGTCAACCATTCCATTTAGAGACTGAAGATTTTGAAGGGTCCATCACTAGATGAAGATAAGAGTGTAGCTACAGGGATAACAGGGTCAACCATTCCATTTAGAGACTGAAGATTTTGAAGGGTCCATCACTAGATGAAGATAAGAGTGTAGCTACAGGGACAACAGGGTCAACCATTCCATTTAGAGACTGAAGATGGCCTTATTACACTAATTGGTCCAGGACTGGGGAAACAATATACCACCTGCAAGGTTATGTGTCCATGTATTTACGGGTTGACCTGGGCATCCATGTTACATTGTAATTAATATACCACCTGCAAGGTTATGTGTCCATGTGTTTACGGGTTTACCTGGGCAACCATGTTACATTGTAATTAATATACCACCTGCAAGGTTATGTGTCCATGTGTTTACGGGTTGACCTGGGGAACCATGTTACATTGTAATTAATGGTTTCCATATATTTTGAGTTCAACACTGGAGTGACATAAAAGATTGTTATAACACGCGTCGCCTTTTTGAGTCGCTTTACTTTGATGTTTCCGAATTTTTCAGATGCGGATTGGTTATTTGTATTATTATTCATCGGATACTGTTCTCATCTTGAGTGTGATTTCAGGTGTATCTTGACGAACTCGGGAATGTTTCTGTTGAACTTGGAAATTTGGACGGAATTTTGAGTGGAACCCTTTATTTACTCCACAGGGGTAGCGTGCTGTTGTTCCATCAGTCATGACTGAACAGATGTCCCAAGTAATTTACAAATGTACACTTCGGTCGCCCACACAGTTGATTGAACCTTCAACCTTCAGAAGAATATCACTTTTTCAAATTGATTTTTCCCAGTACCCTAACCACCACGCCACTGTGCATGCAGACATTTCTAGTACGAATTTTAGCAGCCTTAAACCAATTTTTATTTCATAACGAATTTTAGCAGCCTTAAACCAATTTTTATTTCTAGTACGAATTTTAGCAGCCTTAAACCAATTTTTATTTCTAGTACGAATTTTAGCAGCCTTAAACCAATTTTTATTTCTAGTACGAATTTTAGCAGCCATAAACCAATTTTTATTTCTAGTACGAATTTTAGCAGCCTTAAACCAATTTTTATTTCTAGTACGAATTTTAGCAGCCTTAAACCAATTTTTATTTCTAGTACGAATTTTAGCAGCCTTAAACCAATTTTTATTTCTAGTACGAATTTTAGCAGCCTTAAACCAATTTTTATTTCTAGTACGAATTTTACCAGCCTTAAACCAATTTTTATTTCTAGTACGAATTTTACCAGCCTTAAACCAATTTTTATTTCTAGTACGAATTTTACCAGCCTTAAACCAATTTTTATTTCTAGTACGAATTTTAGCAGCCTTAAACCAATTTTTATTTCTAGTACGAATTTTAGCAGCCTTAAACCAATTTTTATTTCTAGTACGAATTTTAGCAGCCTTAAACCAATTTTTATTTCTAGTACGAATTTTAGCAGCCTTAAACCAATTTTTATTTCTAGTACGAATTTTAGCAGCCTTAAACCAATTTTTATTTCTAGTACGAATTTTAGCAGCCTTAAACCAATTTTTATTTCTAGTACGAATTTTAGCAGCCTTAAACCAATTTTTATTTCTAGTACGAATTTTAGCAGCCTTAAACCAATTTTTATTTCTAGTACGAATTTTAGCAGCCTTAAACCAATTTTTATTTCTAGTACGAATTTTAGCAGCCTTAAACCAATTTTTATTTCTAGTACGAATTTTAGCAGCCTTAAACCAATTTTTATTTCTAGTTGTAAATATCACCATGCTAACCACCCCCCCTCCCCGGTTAAGTAAAAAGGTTCCACTCGAAATTCCGTCCAAATTCCTGAGTTCAACAGAAACATTCCAGAGTTTGACAAGATACAGCTGAAGAAGGTCAAAGGTTATATCATCTTACTTTCTATTGATCTTTTTTTTTTACTTCATCCCACAATAGGTGGTGGATGCTCTTTTCTCTCCCTCTCTGGTCTATCAGGCCTGATTTTTTCAATTTCTCCACATATTATGACTTTTTGGTGTTCAT
This sequence comes from Euprymna scolopes, assembly GCF_053919585.1. Lineage (NCBI taxonomy): Eukaryota > Metazoa > Mollusca > Cephalopoda > Sepiida > Sepiolidae > Euprymna > Euprymna scolopes. The sequence continues at coordinate 20,432,024 of NC_136520.1, forward strand.
TTAACCTTACTTTTAGAAGTCACACATCTCACCTTTGTAGAGTTTTCCACATTTATGCAAAATCTCAAACATGCAGTTTTTTGTCATGTCTGGAAGAGAGTTGTGAGATGCAATTTAATTTTTTGTATTCAAAAGTATTGTGTGGACATCAAGGGCAGTGGAAGGACTGTTGTTAGGTTGATAACTAGTCTATGTAAGATAATTGATAGGGATGAGAATTCAGATGTGGAGAAAAGTATATTTCAATGGCAAAGTTATTGAGGTTGTTTAGAAGTTTTGTTACTTTGGTGATACCATTAGAGCACAGGGAGAGGCAGAAAGAAGTAGGAGTGGATGAAGTAGAAGAAGTAGGAGTGGATGAAGTAGAAGAAGTAGGAGTGGATGAAGTAGAAGAAGTAGGAGTGGATCAAGTAGAAGAAGTAGGAGTGGATGAAGTAGAAGAAGAAAGTTCCTGCAGAATTTTTGATTTTGATTTCAAATAAGTTTTTGATTTCAAATGATGTTTTTTTCAAATAAGTTTTTGTTATAATAGCTTTACTTTAGACATCATTCTAATGCTAACGATCTTCACTAATCGTTAACATAAGAATCGTTTTAAAACAATTGTTTTCTTTCCAGAACGTTGCATACAAGATAGAAAAAAAAATTAAATTTGCACAATTTTCTTATTTCAATTCAAGCTCGGCTGAAAATCTGCTGAAACAGCTTGTGATATCAACAAAGCGTTTAGCCCAGGAACGACTACAGAATGCACAGCACAATGGTGGTTTAAGAAATTATGTGGCAGTGAGGAGCGTCTTGAAGATGATGAGCATAGTGGTCGGACATCAGATGTTGACAACGATCAATTAAGAGCCTTAGTCGAAGCCAATCCATGCACAACTGCTTGAGAACTTGCTTTTGAATTAGACGTAACATATACAACGATTTCCAACCATTTGACAGAGATTGGGAAGACAAAAAAAATTGATAAATGGGTGCCTCACAACTTGAATGACAAAACAAACGCTGTTATGAAGTGTCATTTTCTCTTCTTTTATGCAACAAGAACAACCCGTTTCTCGACTGGGTTATGACTTGTGATGAAAAGTGGGTTCTTTACGACAATCAACGATGCTCAGCTCAGTGGTTAGACACCGATGAAGCTCCACAACACTTCCCAAAGCCAGAGTTGCACAAAAAGAAAGTTATGCTGATTTTTGGTGGTCTGCAATTGGTCTCATCCATCTTGGATTTTTTTAATGCAGGCAAAACTTATGGCAGAGAAGTACTGCCAACAAATAGATGAAATATATTAGAAACTAAGAAACAATACCCGTCTGCATGTTGCTAAACCAACCCTGCAGAAGTTGAACAAATTACACTGCAAAAAACCTCATCCGCCATACTCTCCAGACCTCTCACCTACCGACTAAAACTTTTTCAAACATCTCAACAACTTTCTGCATGAGAAATGCTTAAAAAACCTAAGCAATATCAAAAACACCTTCAGTGCCACCAGAACGCAAGATTTTTATGTTACTGGCATAAATACACTTGTTTTGCGTTGACAAATGTGTGTTGATTCTGATGGTGCTTATTTCGATGATTAAATTTTTGTTTGAGCCAAAATATGTTCATGTGAATTTAAAAGTTAAAAACCGCAAGAACTTTCTTGTTAACTTGATATCATTACTAACCAGCAGAGTGTTACCATTGTTGATCAAAGGAAGAGTCTATCAAACATATGAATTCTGATGATGTATAGAATGAATTGTGATGATGTATAGAATGAATTGTGATGATGTATAGAAGTGAAATGCTGGTCAGGATATGTGCTGCATGGAGTGGAATGATATGAGAATGATATGATGGATATGAGAATGATATGATGGATGTGCAATGCGAGTCTTAAAGACAGGATTAGATATGATGACCTTAGAGGAAGACTAACTGGAGAGTATAGGAAGATGTTCACATTGAAAGAACTGATGAGAGCGCTAGGATCAGAAAATGTAGCACAGTTGAGGTAGCAGAGGAAGGCCAAGGAAAACATGAAGAAATGATGAGTTGCTCAACACATGCCAACATGTAGAACGGACCTTAAACGGAATATGATGATGAAATAATTGAAGGGAGTGTTTTAATTAGTAGATGTAGAAAGATAAAGAAAAAGATATTTTATAAGAACCTGCTCAGATAGATTTACCTGGAAATTAATTTCTAAAAGCCATCCAACAAATGCCAGCATGCAAAACAGATGATAAAGTTAAAATGGTGATGATGATAATGGTGATGATGATAATGGTGATGATGATAATGGTGATGATGGTGACACGACAGGTTTTTTCTTTTTCATTGTTTATTTTAATGCATCATTTAATGTCTACAATTTTTACATTCAAGATAAAATTTGTAGACATTTCCCCCCTAAGAAACGTCCCACCCAACAAGAGATCTTCATTGAGAAAATATTGCTTGTATTTTATAAGTAATCTTCTATCTTGTTTATTTCTTTTGTTAATCCCTTTTAGACCAATGAAGGCACCGATTATTATTATATGATGGTTCGTAAAAAAAAAAAACACATACTATTTGTACTGGTTGAATAATTGTACTTACCATCCACTATAGGCCCAAAATCCAGAATAGAATGACAACGCAATCGGGCCGGCTGCATAAATGCTATCTTGAAATGCATCCTTAAAATATTCAATCTCCCCTGAAAAATAAGAAATATGAATAATTACTTAATACAAAGACGCACAAAAATATTTTTTCTCCATATACCGACATTAGAAAGTTTGTTTGCTTGTTATAGAAATCGATATGTTGACACTTAGAGAATTAAAATTATGTTTAATAAGGATTAAATTTTTTTCAAGGAATTTCACTGATTCCATCTAGAATTACTAGTGTTCATTTATCGATTTCTATTATGGATTCCTGTTATTGATTACCATAAATTAACGCTGATGTCTTACTTTACTTTTTTTTATAAAAATATGATGAAAAATGAATGTGAAACTTCAAACTCTTCTTTGTCAGCACGAGTTGTTGCAGTTAAATGGTAAACAGCAAAATAAACAAAAAGTTCAAATAGAATTCATCATTGTCAGCTTCATCACTCACAACTATCTCTAGCACGTGTCTCCCCCTCACCTCTGTCAACAGGCTGACTCCATTCCATTTGCATATGTGTGAGGTGGGCGGTGTGATCTCGTACAATTCCACAAGACTACACCTTATCTCTCTTTCTCTCAGATCCCACCTGAAGGTAAGTTGTAAAGCCACACGTGCTTTCTTCTTTGCTTATTACATTCAACTCTACACGCCTCCCTCCAGATCACACATGTGGCGTGGTGGACATGGTCGTTTGTTACGGGCACTCCTACGAAGCAGGATTGGTGTTGCGTTATATCTATCGATCATGCATTTTCTTGCCGCGATCCTCTTCATGCTTCGGTGGCACCGCTCTGCTATGTCATTGCCCCTCGGCATGTACGCACATCAGTGTCTGAACTGGATCCCACACTTGTCTATAAAATGCCTGCACTCCCCACTGCAGAAGGCCATATTGTTGTCCGTGAGGATCTCTTCAGGTAGCCACTTTTGTAAAATATGGACTCCAATTCATAGATGACACTGGAGAAATCCCGTCTTATTAATAGGTGCCAAATTGCGAACCTTGTCGGTCCACAATCGATCAGGGTGAGGAAGTGCTGGCTACCGTAGTGGGTATGTCCATACCCAGCTGGCTCCAAGTCATGTCTACTCCCAGCCAACCTTTCTGCCACCTAACTGGGGTGGGATCAATTGACTGGCATGTTTGGCATTCCTTAACTACCGCTTTCACTGCTCTTTTGGACACCGACGGATTGGACAACTGCTCAAAATAACATGTCCGTCTCACTCCGGGGTGTCCACTGAGGTGGTGTATCTTCCTGACTTCATCCGCCACCTCAATAGAGGCGGCACGTAATAATGGTACTGGCTCGACTTTCTTCTTCATGGTGTCATACCATCTCTGTGGCACCCGAGTGAGCCTATCAGCAAGGTTGCAATTTGAAGTGACCTGTACCACATCCACAGACAGGTTGTACTCTGTTACCAGCTTTCTGACGGTCTCCAACCTCTGTCTGATCAGCATCTCAGTGGCTGCCTTAGTGCCCACCCTGACCTTGCCTGTTAGTGTCTGACATCTAGTGGTACACGCATAGTGAATCTGTGTGTATGCGTAACTTCCTGACTTTCCATTGGAGTGCCAGGTTATCACTGCATTGAACTCTGCCAGGTTAATATGAGGAGCGTCATTCGCTGGTCACATCCAGCAGGCACCCTCAATCGCAGCACCATTCTTCTCCAACAGCACATGAATCGCCAGAGAACTTGCATCCACCCACATGTTCAGTTTGTCTCCATGCACGCACCAGTCTCCTTTGGTGGGGTCATCCTGCTTTACCCTTGCAATGGTCTCCTTCACCATGCAAATCAACAGATCGTCTGCTGTTTCATCATCCCAGCATTTGGTGACTACGCTTGCCCTACTCTTTACGATGCCTGTTGCCACACAAGTCCATCCATACACTGGTAGGTACCCCACAAGTTTTCCACACAAGGAGAATACTGTTCGCCTCATGAAGACATTGTGCACTTCAGAAACTGCAGTTCCACGTTCCCATTTCAAGGTCTCTCGCTCCTGTCGAACGTTCAGGCCCAAGACGGGTGCCATCCTCCAAATGTTCTGGGTCCTTACAAATCAAACCAAACTCAGTTTGGACCTTACACGTGATGATGACACAACGTCTTTATTCACATATATGTCATCAACTTACGCCAATGTCCCCCTTTTATTGTTTCTTCCTGTGACAAGACAGTGTTGACGATGGTCTTCATTATTTGGGGTGCCACGTTCAACCCGAAGCCTCGTCTGGTAAGGCAGTACCTCCTGCCAGCAAACACCACTGTCTGAAATGGCCACATCGTTTCACTGATCCAAACCTGCAGATACACTTTTCTTAGATCCAGCAGGGACACATTGGAATCCTACTGGCGCCACTCTAATAGCTTGCTGGCATAAACATCAGAATCTGCCGTGAACACATCAACATGTGTGTTTAGTTCGCAGTAGTCCATCACTGGTCTCACCTTTGCTTTGTTGTGCTGAGCAACTGTCATCAGCAGGATCAGGCCTTTGGGAGGTCCAAGTTTCTCAGAGGGGTAGAGAATTAACCAGCCATCCTTGATCCAATCACGAAGTTCCTTTTCGTATGCAGGCCTCATTTGGTCAGGCACATGGTACTCTGTTACCTCAATCCGCAGTTTGGCTGGTTCCTGGTTTTCCGGCCACTTCCACGCGGCTGTCCAAGCCTTTTGCTTCTGATCAAATTTGAGAATAAAGTCTGGCTGGTCAATCTTCAGTGCAGCACACACTGCAACATTCTCCTGAAACTATACCGCCCCCCATCTGCATTATGTGAGCACCGGGGCTCCGATGACATCATAGAAGCATTTTTTCAAGCACTACCAGCACCTCGATGTTAGCCGAATTTCCAGTTCTTGTGTGAATATTCACAGCATCTACCCCGCAACATGTCCATGTTTATCCACTGAGGGTGGTCACCCTGATATTCTTCTTCCAAGTGCGCCGGAGGTCCGCGCTCACTATTGTGCAAGAGCACTCGGAATCAAGGAGTGCTGAGCACAATGTCTGAATGGTCGGAAGCACCTCGTCTAATTTCTGTTTGGGGAAGAGGTCGATGCTGGCACCTTCTCCAACCCAGTTTCCTACACAGTCCCGGGCCATATGACCAGTCTCATTACATTGGTAGCAGTAAACAGCTATCAGTCGCCGCTGGCAGTTCCTCGCAATGTGGCCCTGGCCATTGCACCTATAACGCATGACTTCACCACGCAGGCAGGGCCCCTGAGACAGTCTATCATCACTTGGTGTGGGCTGTGCAGCAGCGACTACCGGTTCTCTCATTTCATAGGTATTCTTCATCATGATCGTGGCCCGGTCTATCAGGTCATTAAGGGACAACAAAGCTATACTATGACTCCATTCCATTTGCATATGTGTGCAGTAGGCGGTGTGATCTCGTGTAATTCCACAAGACTACACTTTATAAATCCATGGCCGCCATCTTTAATCTCTTTCTCTCTCTCAGATCCCATTTGAAGGTAAGTCGTATAGCCACATAATGCACACACATGTGCTTCTTTGCTTATTGCATTCAACTCTACAGTTTTTGTACTTTTGAGATGAGGATTTGGATGATTCAAACTATTGCTCTCATCTTGAATGTTATTCTCACAGTGTTTTTGCCGATGTAACCTCTGGCCTCCTTCAAATGCAGCTTACTGAACACAAGAATCTGTACAGAATTTTTAATGGAACCCTTAATTTAATTCACACGAGTAGCTTGCTTTCGTTCCATCAGCCAATCAGTAATTGTATTTTAGTATTGCCTATACCAAAGATTGAACCTTTAATTTTAAAAACATTGAAAACATTAGAACTGATTATTACTTATGCTACAGATACTTATGGACAATTCTAGTATGAATTTTAGAAGCCCTGAACCTATTTTTGTTTTAGATGTGTTGTCTTACTATATATATATATATATATATATATATATATATATATAAGTTTTGGTTCGTTCAAAGTCGATATTTTTACATTACCAATTTAATTGAAATTTTCAGAAAATCTATTTTTAAAGTCAAGGAATGTTTGCATGTTATTAAAATAATTTAACATTGCGAATTATAAAAATATTAAATTATAAATAAAAATATTTTTTGTAACTGTGAGATTATGCGGCCTTTCATTTCCGGTAGAAATGAGCCTTTCACTTATTGAGATAAGTATTATTTGTATTAATTTTTATGATACTCATGCAGAGAGTGATCCGTGCTGAAATAATAACGTTATTTAAAAAGCCATTCTTAACATGGGAGGGGAGGGTGTTTTGTACCTATTCTGTACTTTAACCTTACAATTGAATAAAAAAAACATATCGTAAAACTTTAATTAACCATGGAAATACGATTTAAAAAATAGCGCGGATCACTCCCCGCATTTTTTCCTTTTATTATTCTTAAAGAGTAAAACTTTTCTTATTCATGAAGAGTTAAGCCTACGTAAATAAATAAATAAATGTTTGTACACGTGACAAATTATCAATAAATGGTTTATTTACTTTTTTTTTTAATTATTTATGAAAAGAGTTAATGTAAATAATATTTGCAAAAGTGCAAAAGTGCCATAGTTGTACAAGCATCACTCCCATGCGTAATTTCTATACTTATAGGTTTTTGTAAATTTTTCCACTGGATTATTATTGATTGGACACTAATTAAACAGATTATTAAAAAAAAAAATTAAAAAAAGAAATCATTATTTCGACATTTGAAAGTGGTGCTCACTTTTTAGTTACAACGTTCTGATAAATCAGTCACCCATTTTGTAACTAATAAAAACGTGGTATATCAAAACCATAGAAGCCTCTACCACATTTGTAAGTCAGAAATATATTTGTTTCTCAAAGAAATAAAAAGTATAGATTGAACATGACTTTTTTATTGTTTTTATGAAAATAAAGTTTCGAGTTTTTTAAATTTTTTTGTTTTTTACTTATTTAGTTAAAAGTCAGTTTGTGGGTGTTTTTTTTTGTTTTTTTTTTAAATAAATTGTTTTTATGAAAGGTGAGTTTGTTGGTGTTTCTTTACAATAATTTATCTGTTTTTATGAAAGGTAAGGTTTTTTTTTTTCAAAACTTTTGTTTTTTTTTTAAATTTTTTTTTAAACATTATAAATTTCACTTACATGCTGGAGAAATGTTGGTGCTAATGCAGAGAGTGATCCGCGCTATTTTTTAAATCATATTTCCACGTTTAATTAAAGTTTTATGATATGTTTTTTTTTTATTCAATTGTAAGGTTAAAGTACAGAATAGGTACAAAACACCCTCCCCTCCCCATGTTAAGAATGACTTTAAAAATAATAACATTATTATTTCAGCACGGATCACTCTCTGCATGAGTACCGAAATGTTTAATAATTTGGTATTTTTTTAGATTAGGTCCACCTCCACAATTTTCCTTTAAATGACGACATATACAGGTTTTTGAGTATGCTGAATACGGAAATCGCATTGAAATTTTGCAGAAATAAGTAGTTATCAAGATATAAATAGTTATATTATGCATTGTATTCTTTGGCAGCCATCTTTTATGCGTGCACGAGCGTAAAAAATATGGCCGCCAAAGATTACAATGCATAATACAACTTTTTATATCTTGATAACTACTTATTTCTGCAAAATTTCAATGTGATTTTCGTATTCAGCATAGTCGAAAACCATTACAAGTCGTCATTTAAAAGAAAATTGAGGTGGACCTAATCTAAAAATTTACCAATAATTTTCCATCCCGTACGCCTCCCGATACATTGCTTCGTCAACATGCGACTATTTTATATCTCCCGAAGACACTTCCGTATTTAGAAAAAAAAAAATGGGTGACCGATTTACCAGAACGTGGTAACTAAAAAGTGAGTACCCCTTTCAAATGTTGAAATGATTTTTTTTTTCAATTTTTTTTCATAATCTGGTTAACGTTCAATCAATAATAATCCAGTGAAAAAATTTCAAAAAACCTATCAGTATAGAAATTTGCATGGGGGTAATGGTTGTATAACTCCGCCACGTAAGTAAATAAATAAAAAAATGTTACGTGTGCATGCATTAGCCTTGACTAGGGTGGGGGGCTAAGAGAACGACCATTAAATAATTCTGCGGGTCGCCATGGAACTTAACGCTCAAGGAGTACCAAAATAGTTTTCATGATATGGAGAAATTTTTTTTCGAAAAGTGGGTGATCACTTTTCCATGAAAATTTAACTTAAAATGAGCACCCCTTTCTGGCCACCTGAGGAAGGGGCATTTATTTTTGTGTTTATTGGCTTAAAGGTTTTTTGACAAGGTACGCGAGTGCATATTTAAAAGTTTTCGTTTATGCTCACGCGTACCATAAACAAAGGCTATGTCTGTGAAATGGAAAATAGTCCCAGAGTTCAGGGGTTATATTACCATGCAAAAGAAATCAAACAAAAAACTTTTTAGCCAAGAAACACACAGAAAAAAAACAAAAAAAAAACATAGCATCCATTTTTTTTCTATCGAATTCATTTGCTGTTTTTATTGAAAACTATTTTCCCCCGGATTTTTGATATAATTTTCCATTAAGGGCCGTGCATCTCACGTTCGTATATAACAAAAAATTTTTTTGTAGATTTCGGTGTGCTTTTAGCACACCGAAATCTACATGCTAAAAACGAATCTGCAAACCGTTTCCGTCGCAAAAAAATAGTTTTTATGATATGAAGAAATTACTTTTTCGTAAAATGGGTGATCACTTTTCCATGTAAATTTAACTTAAAATGAGTACCAACTTTCTAGCCACCTGAGAGAGGGGTGATTTTTTCCCATGTTTATTGGCTAAACAGCTTTCGTTTATGCTCACGCATAGCGTAAATGAAGGCTACGGCTGTGAAATGGAAAATAGTCCAAGAGTTCAGGGGTTATTACCAAGCAAAAGAAATCAAACGAAAAACTTTTTAGCCAAGAAACACACAGAAAAATGCCCCTCTCTCAGGTGGCCAGAAAATGGATGCTCATTCTAAGTTAAATTTACATTGAAAAGTGGTCACCCACTTTTCGAAAAAGTAATTTCATGAATATCATGAAAACTTTCTTTTTGCTACGGAAACGGTTTGCAGATTCGTTTTTAGGACACCGAAATCTACAATAAAATATTTCGTTATATACGAACGTGAAACGGGCCTTAAAGTATAATAATACTGGATTTTTTGGAGCAGATTTGCCGTTTAGTTGTACAAATATCCTCAAACCAGGTAATCACTAAAAGGGACTTTTAAAATTCGTCACCTGTATCGAGCAAAAGTTTAAAACCACTGATTATATGCCAGCCTACGTCATGATAACATATATTGAGTGAGTTCCTAACAGTATTTCGGATAGTTTTTTAGTTTAAACTTATTTTCCCAAACTTAATGTGTTCGATACAGTCTGCTGCCATTTGTATTTTTCAGATATACCGATAAACATTGCATGTTTTTGAACCGATTATATATTACATAAAAACACTAAAATCTTATCCAGTTAGGTAGAACATTTACTTTACTTTCCTTTGATAACATTTATTTGTTATATATTTATTTTTTGACAACTTTTTTGTATCTGTGTTTAGTAATATAAACCCTTTTCATTTAATGTAATGTTTAGTCGGCTTGAAAAACAGTGTTTATCGAGTATTTGAAAGCTACAAATGGTGGCGGACACTGTTGATTACTTTAAGTTAGAGAAAGTGAGTTAAAACTAAAAAAGCATACAAAATACTGTCAGAAACCCACCGATTATGCCAGCCTATGTCATGGTAACATATATTCGGTGGGTTTCAGACACTGTTTTGTATAGTTTTTAACTTACTTTCCCAAACTTAACGTATTCAACAGAGTCCGCAACCATTTCTGTTTTTCGAGCCGATTAAACATTTTACATTACATAAAAACACTAAACAATTATTCAGTTAGGTAGAAACGTAACCTACCTTACCTTTGCTTTCATTTATTTGTTTTGGGACAACTTTTTCGAATCTGTGTATAGTAAAACCCCTCCCCCCATCAACCAAATATTAATTACTAACTCACATTTTTGTATACAGAAAACAACAACAAAAAAAACATTTAGCGTTTCAACATTTTTGCTACGTTTGGCTTCATCCACTGATTGTTGGTAGAGTCCAAACCATGAATGATTGACAGAAACTCCCGAGGATCCAGATCAAATTCTGCGAGAGTAGCATTTTTTTTCATTTTCGCCTTCTTTTTCACTTTTTGGAGTGGATTGCTGTACTAAGAATATAAGAAACATACATTTTTCTCTTTTTATTAAATTTTTCCATTACACCAAATTGAGCCACTGCAACGTGTGGCAGGGTACAGCTAGTATATATATATATATATATATATAGTAGTTTGTGTTATTCCGTCAGTTATTGACACAGCTGAGCTGTAGCTCCACTGCACCCAGGCTGCCCACTTAATACAGAGGTTCAGTCCACTAGATGATTGAGGTTGGGACTAGGGTAGCGGTGTTGGTGGCTGGTCAGGTATCTTTTCCAGCCAAATGTCCAAATGTTTTTTGAAAGTGTCAGGAGGGAGGGACACTCTCCATATATTTTTTATTGCGGATGGAATACAGTTGAAGCTGTGGTGGATGAGGGACTTGATCTTCTGTGTAGTCCCAGGTTTTTATATAGCAGAACCTTCCTTGCTGCTGATGCGTTATTTCTACTAGGGTTATGTTTGGGATCCTTCCTTCTAAGATTTTTCATATGTAGATGATAATATATCATTCTTTTCATTGTAGTTTTTCGTTGTAGCTCCTTTCCCAGTAATTCATTTGGTCTACATTATATATATATTATGGAATAGAATCATTATGGAGGTCATAATGCAGAAACACTTTTGTAGTTACTAGTTACAGTCAGCCAATACCCTACTCCTCCCTCTGCCAACAAACTAACACAATGCGATAGCGAAAACAGTCCAGACAGGGAAATCTGCACCCATCTCTTTCTCTCCCAAAAGTAAAAAGGAAGGAAAAGATTATAACGAAATTCAAGGGTAATTCAAAAGAAGCTGATAAATAGTCTCAGTGAGAAAAACAAAAGCCATGTGTGTAGCAGACACAAATAGACCCCTTTTCTTCTCGCGCATTCGCTTCCTCTGAGTGAGTGATGCGGCATTAAACTGTCCAATCTGAGGACTTGCACACGAATACAAATTAACCCCTAGGGACCAGACAGCTTCCGGTCCCAAAAGAAAACTCTCTCTTACGCTACCAGCCTTCGTCGGTGCGAGACGCCTGTTCTCTTCGCTGCTCCTACTAAAGGTATTGACGACAGCCGCCGGCTGTAACTACCTTGTAAGGCAGTGGAGACCCGACTCTAGTTTCTTCCTTCAGTACGCTCTGCGAATAAACCTTTCCCTTGTTAAGTTGAAGAAGTTGTTTGTCATTGTTCGTAGAATTGTGTTATTTTATTTTATTAGGGAAATTCCCTAAAATGGTGACTCCGTCGTGATAACACATTTCCGAACAGACACTTCTTTTGCGTTTTAACAGGGCAAGGAAGGCGCGCATTTTAAAAACCAGCACATGGTTTCCGACCACCCACATAAACAGACAACGGATTCGGGAGAGCACGTTTAAAACTTTAAACAACAAAAAAAAAAAAAAAAAAAAAAAACGAACTTCTCAACAAAGAAAACCAAGCGAACCACTACCCACAGGAATAACTTCTAATTCTATCTTTTTTCTACCTTGAACATTTCTGCCGTGTTAACGCGCACCGCGCATAAGAAAAAACTCAACACAAAAAAAAAAAAAAAAAAAAAAACAACTTTCACAAAGTTTTTCCACATTAGCACTCTTCGGCCAAAATGTAAGTACTTAAAGAGTTCATTTATCTTCAGGTTCACACACATTTACAAAAAAAAAAAAAAAAAAAAAAACATATTGTCCACATTTTTTTTGCTTCACGGCTCTTCCTGATATAATTTTTTTTTTAGCTTTATTTCATGGTAATTTTGTTTCTTTCTTCTCCTCCCCCATTAGCCTGTTAAAATTTTTTTTTTGTATTGTCTCTGTTTAAAGATTTTCCCCATATTTCTCCTTTCTTCTCCACGTGGTCCATGTTCGGCGTCCTTTCAGATTTCGGATAGATTATATATATTTTTTTAAATATTTTGTATCTACTTTCGGTAGTGATGATGACAATGTTGCCTGCCTTCGCCGGTGATGTTCGGGTTTGGTTTGCTCAACTCGAGTCTTATTTTGCGGCGAACAACGTGTCAGAGCAAACGAAGCAGCACATTTTATTCAGTGCCTACCCCGCATCATTGACTCCTGCGGTCAAGGACTTAATAACGGACACCCCGTTAAACTCCACTTATGATAGCATAAAACGGGAGGTGCTACTACGGACGTCCGTGTCGGCGGAAAAGCGTTTTCAAACGCTGGTCCATGACGAGCACTTAGGTGACCGCAGGCCGACGGAACTACTCCGTAAAATGAGGGAACTGGCAGAGGACGTCCCTCCTGACAGTGCCTTAATTAAGCAGCTCTTTTTCTCAAGGCTGCCGGCGCAGGTAAAGGCCATACTTGCGCCAATGTTTGAAAAACACACCGTCGATGTAGTAGCAGCATCGGCGGACAAGGTCATGGACTTTGTGAGGGGTGATTCCACAACAGCCTGCTGAGGTACCCGCAGGCACCGCAAATGTAAGACAGGATGCTACATCGGTGGCTATACTAACGGCCATCGAACGCCTCACTAGAGAGGTGAGCAAGCTCAATATGGGCAGGTCGCACTCACCCAGACGCCGCTACAAAAGCCGCTCATCTTCCCCGCACCACCGTCGCCGTGCAAACATGCCGGGACTATGTTTTTATCATAGTCGCTATGGCGCTGAAGCATGGAACTGTAAAATGCCCTGCACTTTTAACAACCAGGGAAACTAAATTGTGGAAAGACGAGCACGGCAAACTTTCCACAAAATGCAAATAACCGTGCCTATTTCATCACTGGCGTAAAATCTCAAGCACGTTGCTTGGTAGACACTGGCGCTGCTTGTAGCATATGGCCACTTAGGCTACTTAAAGAAAGGCCACCAGTGTCATTGATAACACTGCAAGCAGTGAACCATTCGCCTATCCCCACGTACGGTCAAATTTCACGTTCTCTGGACTTGAATTTACGGAGAGACTTTACGTGGGTTTTCATCGTAGCAGATCTACCGTACCCCATACTAGGCGTGGATTTCTTGCATAATTTTAATTTAATGGTCGACATGCGCAGACGCCGGCTGATAGACGCTAGCACAGAACTTTCCGTCCCTGGCTCGTTATCGAATGCCCCATCTATCAGCCCGGTATTTTTCATTGCCGCTGCGAATGACCCATACCACGAGGTGCTGCTACACTCCTACCCGGAGTTAACCAATTTAAATTTTGTGGTGAGCAAACCCACGCACACCACAAAACATCACATTGAGACCACAGGTGCTCCTGTGTTCTCACGCCCTCGTCGCCTCCCTGTGGATAAACTTAAAGCAGCGAAGGCAGAATTTAATCATATGCTACAGTTGGGAATTATACGCCCCTCGTCCAGTCCTTGGGCTTCCCCTCTGCATATGGTCCCAAAACGAGATGGAGATTGGCGTCCGACTGGGGACTATAGACGACTCAATGCTATGACGGTACCTGATCGTTACCCAATCCCGCATATTCAGGACTTTGCTTCCTATCTGCATGGTTGTAAGACCTTCTCTAAGCTAGATCTGGTTAAGGCTTACCATCAGATCCCGGTGAATCCGGCCGACATACCCAAAACTGCGGTTACAACTCCATTTGGAGCGTTTGAATTTCTTACTATGCCTTTCAGCCTACGTAACGCTGCCAGTACTTTTCAGCGCTTTATGGATGAAGTAGTGCGTGATTTAGATTTCGTCTATAACTATATAGATGACATTCTCGTGGCTAGTGCCTCACCTGAGGAACACGTCACTCACCTCCGCCTACTTTTTGAACGGTTTCAGCAATACCAAGTGAGGATTAACCCTGGTAAATGCGTTTTCGGTGTTACGTCACTAGTTTTCCTGGGCCACATTATCAGCCCAGACGGTATATCTCCGTTGCCGGAAAAGGTGAAGGCTCTACAAGACCTTCAACCGCCCACTTCACTTCGCCAACTTAGGCACTTCCTTGGTCTGTTGAATTACTACAGATGCTTTATCCCACACTGTGCGGATCTCTTAGCTCCTCTTTCCGACCTGTTACGTAACAGGAAGAAGAAAAACGAGCAGATCTCACTTAATGAGATCCAACTTAGAGCATTTGCTGAAGTGAAAAATAAACTAGCGACGACATCTTTGCTGGCACATCCTGTACCCGATGCTCAGTTTTCACTGGTCGTTGATGCATCGGGCACAGCTGTAGGTGCAGTGCTGCAACAGCAGCACCAACAACAGTTACAACCTCTTGCATACTTTTCGCGACAGCTGAAACCGGCCGAACAACGTTACAGCACGTTTGGCCGTGAACTACTGGCAATGTACCTTGCAGTGAAACACTTCCAACATTCACTCGAGGGCCAACAATTTGTGATCTACACCAATCACCGTCCGCTTACATACACACTGCGTGCTAAGCCGGACAAATATTCTCCCCGCGAAACACGTCATTTGGACTTTGTTTCGCAGTTTACTAGCGATATCCGACATATCGTGGGTGAGCAGAACGCAGCAGCAGACGCATTGTCTCGCCTGCCCATCAATTCTCTGTCCTCACCATCGGATATCGATTTGCAACAGATGGCCTTAGACCAGCCAAGTCTGGACACGTTGGATCCATCGTTACCTGAATTCGTGACTTGCAAATTCGCATATCTGCCCGTGCCTACTTCTGACACGCAGATCATCTGTGACACCTCAACGGATTCACCTCGACCATTCGTTCCAACGACCCACCGTAGAGTTGTTTTCGACACTCTACACAACCTGGCACACCCCGGATGCAAAGCCACAGTAAAGCTGATTACAGCTAGATTTTTCTGGCCTAACATGAGGCGTGACATCATTGCTTGGTCACATTCCTGTGTATCCTGCCAAAAGTCAAAGGTGCACGAGCATATCCGCGCACCCCTTGGAACATTCAGCACCCCAGATGCTCGGTTTAGCCATGTTCACATTGACTTGGTTGGACCATGGCCGGTCAGTCAGGGATTCACTAATCTCCTGACCTGCATAGACCGTTTCACACGGTGGCCAGAAGCCATCCCACTTAGTGACATTTCGGCTGAATCTGTAGCGCGAGCCCTTATATCAGGCTGGATATCGCGCTACGGAGTTCCCACTACAATCACCACTGATCGTGGTGCACAATTCGAATCCCACCTATTCCGGGAACTGTCCAAGATCCTCGGGATCACTCGCATTCGGACAACAAGCTATCACCCTGCTTCGAATGGGATGATAGAACGCTTCCATCGCCAATTGAAAGCTGCATTACGCGCTTACCCCGATCAACAGCGATGGAGCGAGTACATACCGGTCATCCTTCTTGGCTGTCGGGCATCAATCAAGGAGGACCTGGGATATTCCGCAGCCGAACTTGTCTATGGAGCACCTCTATTGTTGCCAGGTCAGATGCTGACCCCGATAGAGGATATATCAACTGACACAGCTCTATATGTCAACAGACTACGAGCTTATCTCAGTAAGCTACCGCCGATGCACCCTAGGGAACAGACCATTAAATCTTTGGTTCCGAAGGACATAGCGACATGGACTCACGTGTTCCTTAGAAAGGACGCAGTAAAAGCCCCCCTAACTCCACCTTACACTGGCCCTTATCGCGTGCTTTCACGCACTGATAAAACTTTTATCCTAGACATTAGTGGTAAAAAAGAGACAGTATCGGTAGATAGGGTAAAAAGAGCCTTTCTGCACACATTAACACCTGAGCCACACATTCCTCCAACATACACACAGCATAATCATACACCTGAGGTAAATGTTCCACGTGAGAACAATTATGTGACCACTACACGTAGTGGTCGACGGGTACATTGGCCGAAGAGACTTTGCAAAACAGTGTATTTCTGTTGAAAAAGAACATTTTTTCTTCTCTCCTTTTTAGAACAGAACGTTTTCTGCAAATATTCACACTTTTCACAGAAAAGTAAGAACATTTTTTTTCTGCAAGAAAATAACCTAAAGAAACGGACATTTCTTATTGTATTTTTCTTTCTGCTATTTGTTATGCTACCTTTCTCTCTGTCGGCTTTCAACCTAAGCAGGGGGTTATGTAGGAGACACAAATAGACCCCTTTTCTTCTCGCGCATTCGCTTCCTCTGAGTGAGTGATGCGGCATTAAACTGTCCAATCTGAGGACTTGCACACGAATACAAATTAACCCCTAGGGACCAGACAGCTTCCGGTCCCAAAAGAAAACTCTCTCTTACGCTACCAGCCTTTGTCGGTGCGAGACGCCTGTTCTCTTCGCTGCTCCTACTAAAGGTATTGACGACAGCCGCCGACTGTAACTACCTTGTAAGGCAGTGGAGACCCGACTCTAGTTTCTTCCTTCAGTACGCTCTGCGAATAAACCTTTCCCTTGTTAAGTTGAAGAAGTTGTTTGTCATTGTTCGTAGAATTGTGTTATTTTATTTTATTAGGGAAATTCCCTAAATGTGCAAACAAACGATGCTCAGAGAATTATTCTCTGCATTAGCTGGCACTTATGACGGATGCATAAAAAGCACCATCTTGTTAACCAGATTATAATATGAATCCACAGCATATAAACCCGCATGCTGTGCACTCAAATCAACATACACAGAGGTGACTAAAAAGGGGCAACAACGATTTCAGATTTTCCAGTATTGTGAAGGAACATAAAGGGACTTTGTAAAATATGCTTAGTTTCAATTGGATATATATATATATATATATATATATATATATATATATATATATATATATATATATGTCACGATGGATTACAAAATGTAATGATGTAACTGGATGCATCGACTGACATCATCAAGATCAGACAACAATAAACCCAGAACTTATGCTAAGCAACTAAGGGATTTGTGAAAAAAATTACAATGAACAGTGGCTTGCTGCTTAACCATGAGGGATTATTCGCTGAATAAAAAACTGAAAGGAACATTCAAAGGAGAAATAAAATACCGAAAAGAAAAAGAAAAGAAAGGTAGAGGAGAAAGTGGGGAGTAAAGAGAAAAAAGGTTGAACAGTATATGGATCATACCATGCATCAGAAACTTCGGGACTAGATATTTTTTGTTCTTTTGTTTTTGATATTTTGTTTTCAGGTATTATGTCACCCAGCTAAGTACTCCAAGTTTTCTTTCACTCAATCCCAATATCCAACCCTCCCATCCCCGTTGGACAGTCGGGTTAGATGGTTTAACAGGTCATCCCCACCCCCTTCACCGATGAAGGAGCTGACGTGTCTCAGAATGGAGACCTAGAATTAACCACTCAAGCAAAGATATTCACTTTCCATTGTTCTGCATCGACATTCTGAAAAGTGAAATAAAGGTAATATACAGCGTTTTTGGAGTGAATGCATATTCGTTCAAACAGGTTTCAGCCTCCAAGAACAAGATGGATTCCAGAGGGACCAAGAAAAATAAGGTCGAAAATACATGTATGACACACACACACAAACAACCGCATATGAACATTAAAACGATCACAGCATTGAAACATAAATAGACTGCAACAACATAACTTAGGGTTCATTTTGTGAAACGAACACACATTTCGATGAACCCTTTGTCACAAATACATATCTCTGTATGCCATGTTGGCACCACATTATACAACATACGCCTTTTTGGTGCTCGTTGCCAGGGCGCCCATACAAGGTGTGAAAAACAAAAATCAAACCTGGAGGCTACCACGGTGAAAAACAAACAAAAAATAGACACAACGAGGGGGGGGGTCCTGAAAAAAAATGGTTGGACACTGGAAATAAAGAAGAAAAGATAAAGAAAAAAAGATAAAAAAAAACGTTGCCAGAAACACAAACAACATTTGAAGAACGGTCCTAGAAAAAGATAGAACAAAACAAACAAACAAAAGAATAGTCCAATGTGCTACAAAAGAAAAACACATCCAAGTATGTTAAAAAATGAGAAAAAAATATGTATGCTAAATTTATAAGAAAAAAGTGAAAACATACACACATAGATACAAAGAAAGAAAAATATATATCGAATAAGCGAAGAAAAAACTATTGTACTTCTAAAATAAGAGAAAGTAAATGATAACATATATGAAGATATTTTTTTTAAGTAATTAAGAAAAAAGGGTGATTTGCCGTAGTTAAAGAAAAAACAATACACATGAAAGAAAGAAAAAAAGTGAAGGATGAACAGAAAATGCTACATAGAAGAAAAAAAAAGAGGCCAAAATGTGTTTATGAATTATCTGTTTGTTGAAAGAGAAAAAAAAATAATTAAAGGATACTCCAACTTAACATCTAAATCTGACCCCCAAGATCGCCATGGGCATGGAATATGTGCCTATATTAAAGATGGCTTTCCATGTGGTAGGGATATCTCCAGAGAAGACCCTAATTTACCTTACATGTGCTTCCGAGTTGCACTAGCTTACACCACTGCATTTATATTTGCCCTCTATCGCCCCCACAACAGTGGGGTTACTATCTTTAAGAGCATATCTGAGAAAATTGACCACATCCTGTCTGCTCATCCTTCAGCTAACATTCACATTTGCGGTGACTTCAATGTCCATAATGTGGAATGGCTGACTCACTCAAATAAGACAGATGATGAGGGGAGGTTCTGTCATGCTCGATACACCCGGTCAATATGCAAACCTTCTAGACCTTTTCCTCACAACTCCCCTGAGCTGTGTTCATGTTCCGTTCTGTCTCCTCTGGGATCCTCTGACCACTCCGTTGTATCAGTTAAGATAAAAATGAAATGTTATAAGTTTTCAGACGTACCTCTCCACCGTGCTGTATATCAATACTCTATGGCTGACTGGGACAGCTTCCGTACATTCATATCTGACCTACCTCTGCATTCCATGTTTAAAAAGGATGTGTCCTCTATAGTATCAGACCTGACGGAATGGTTAATTGTAGGCATAGATCGATTCATACCATCAAAAAAATTCCAACAAAAACCTAACAGCCAGCCATGGTTCTCCCCTGAATGTGCTGCTGCCATTGCGCACAGAAATCACTTTTTCCATAGCTACCAACGTAATAGATGTACTGAGACTAAAGCTGCTTTCAGGACTACCAGCAACCACTGTAAAAGAGTAATAAAACATGCAAGAGAGCTATATGCTCAGTCTGTTAAATTCAAAGTAGCTGAGCAGCGGCTTGGTTCCCACCAGTTCTGGCAAATAGCAAACAGGATTTTGAACAGAAGCATGCGTTCTATCCTTACTATCATCAATGGACCTGAGGTCATCTCGTCAGCATCAGACAAGGCCAGACGATTTGCCAAGAACTTTGCAGTTAATTCTACCCTATGCGACAATGACCATCAACTCCCTGTATTTCCTCCTATAACAGACAACATACCATGCAACATAGAAATATCTGTGCGTAAGGTCGCCAAGCTAATCAAGAACCTTGATTCCAGTAAAGTAACTGGCCCTGACGGCATTCCAGTTATAGTGCTGAAAAAGCTCCAACCAGAACTTGCCCCCATACTTACAAAACTGTTTAAGCGTTGCCTTAAGGAGAAGTGGTTTCCAACACCCTGGGAAACCTCATCAGTATGCCCTGTATTTAAGAATTCAGGTGAAAAGTCATCTCCCTCTCAGTACAGACCAATAAGTCTCCTCGGTGTCATGAATAAGTTGTTGGAATCCATATTAAATAAAGAAGTAGTCAACCACCTCAACAGAAACAACCTTCTTAGTGACATGAAATATGGTTTCCGCTCTGCAAGATCTACAGCAGATGTGCTAACGGTTATATCACATAGGATTAGTGAATCTCTTGACAAAGGTTTACTTTCCAGGGCAATTGCTCTTGACATATCGAAGGCCTTCAATAAGGTATGGCATAAGGGCCTACTTCACAAGATTTCCAGCTACGGTATTACTGGAAATGTTTTCTCAATCATTAAATCATTTCTCTCTGATAGGTTCATAAGAGTAGTGGTTGATGGGCAGAAATCAGAGGCCCACAGTATTAATGCTGGAGTCCCTCAGGGGTCCATCCTGGGCCCAACTCTCTTCCTGATCTACATCAATGATCTCCCAAAACACATACTTAAATCATTCATTAACATCTATGCTGATGACACGACCATCTATGGCAACACATCAAAGGCCGTAAATGACAATGTTCTCTCTAATTCTCTCTCCTCTGATCTTAAGCACGTGGCACAATGGGGGAAGAGGTGGCTGGTCACTTTTAATTCATCCAAAACTAAGCTTCTATCTTTACATCAGCAACGCTCTGATCCCCATCTGGCATCAATTGAAATGGATGGCTCTCGTCTTGGGGAGGCTCCATGTTTTGACAAGCTTCTGGGTTTGACCTTTACTCCTGATCTGAAATGGAACACGTACATCAAATCTGTTGGGACGCTGGGAAAATGGTGGGATCCTTCTACCGGTTCAGAAGATATCTCACTAATGATGCAATTCTCTATCTGTATAAAAGCCAAGTACGTCCAAGGATGGAGTACTGCTGCCACATCTGGGCAGGAGCTGCTAAAAACAGCCTATCCTGCCTTGACAGAGTACAAAATAGACTTCGTGGTTCAGTGGGGGATGCCCTTTTCTCTTCCCTGCAACCTCTCTCCCACAGAAGACACGTTGCGAGCCTGTCTTTGTTTTATCGTTATTTCCATGGCAGGTGCTCGTCTGAGCTTCAATCCCTCGTCCCCCCTCGCTAATCTTTCACGAGAAACACCTGTCTGGCTGAAACTACTGTCAATAATTTTCCCCACTCTTTATCTGTGCCTAAATCCAAACATAGATTCCATGAGCAAAGTTTCTTTCTTAGAACTGGACGCCAGTGGAACTCTCTGCCACTTGCCTGTTTCCCACCTGACTAAAACTTGGACGTCTTCAAGTCCAACTTAAACAAACTCCAGACAAACAGCCCCCTTAAGTAAGACACTATCAAAACCTCTCATACTAATGATTACTACAATATTATCTCATTGATTACTGTACGCGCAATAACCCTTATCCCTGAGTGGCCTTCGGGCCTTGATAAGCGGTGACCCCCATTTAAAAAAAAAAAAAAAAAAATTCAATCAGTCATTAACGTTGGCACGTTGGTGCGCATGTGCTTTGAAACCCATGCAGAAAAGATGAGAGTGTCTTTGATTTTATGGGGGCATGGATGACATGGCCTCTTGCAAAGTTTTATTGACAAGAAGGACCGACCGTTTATTTTTTTATTATGAAATGTAGCAGCGTGAATGATTTTTTGATATGCTTATTGAATGTTTTGTTGAAGTATTTATTGCGATTTTTTTTATTTTTGATATTTTGTTGAGGTAGTGAAAGCGATACAACCGACCCAGAATTCATGGACAATTTTGGATGCCACTGATCTGCTTTTTTGTTGTTTGAACTTTTATTCTGTGTGAGATGAGACTTTTGTGGATGCTTATAAGGAATTATTTTCTTTTTTATTATTTGTATGTATTTGTTGTTTTTTTGAACCATTCCTATGCAGTTTTTTGTTCTTTGACATGTATTTTTCTGCAGGATAGAGAAGGAGTGATCTTTGCCTTGTGGGGTTTATTTAAATAATGATTAATTTAAAGCAAGAACATGATGTTAATTAAAAAATAATAATAAAATTGAGGAAAAGAATAAGAAATAAGAAATTTTATGCAGTATACTGAAGTAAGAAATAGAAAAAAAAATCCAGACTATTGAGTTATGAGTAAAGGGTCAACTAGTTTTTTTGAGTTTCGGGAAGGTCAAGGATTCAGTCAGTATTTGTTCTAGTTTTGGGGAACTTTTTTTTTTTGTTTTGTTTTTTTTAGTGGGATTTTCTCCAGATTTGTAATTCGATGGGAGACATAGGAAAATACTCTCGTAATGTTATAAGGAAAATCCGTTATCTCATAGGGGTCATGTGCTAAATGTGTTAAAACAGAGAAGCGCATTATAGCCGTGACAAGAGATTATCGTGATCTCTACATGATCCTAAGATACGAGATGGGGCCATGCTGTCAGTCTACGGACGTTTGTAAAAGCCTCAACGATATGCATGGACAATCATGATTGCACTGGGCCATTGTGTGTCGACCACTCGGGTGTGACGATGGGGTAGAATAAATAGAACCGACATGAGTAACGTTTTGGCCAAATAAGGTAGAAAAAGGGTAGATATGGAGTTAAATTAGATGAAGAAATTGAAAGAATTTGGGCTTGAATGGAATTTATTTTTTGTAACATATGGTCAGCATAATTAGAATTTTAGAGAGGGGTAAATAATGTTGATTTCATACGTTTCGAGGAGTGATTAAAATTTTATTTGATTTTTTTTCGATTTGTGATTTCTGTTAATCTTGAGTAGAATCAATATGGAGTAAATTTGTAAATTCCCTGTGTGGAAATCCAGTGTTTTCCACGAAGATATGGGCCTAAAAATGGTGCTGGTTGTGGTTTACTGACTTTGGAAAATAGTTTTTCCAACATAGTAGAGAACAGAAGATATTCTGTCTGGCGTGAACAGATCTCGTTGTTAATCAACTTTAGGGGACAATGGAATGCTTCCCTAACATGGCGTGTGGGGCATGTTTGTTAAAACATGGTCATTATGTTGCAAATCTCTCAAGAGAAGATGGGAGTGGAGAATGAAATATATATGCCCAGGTACTTTGGAAAATAAAGTGCTGACCACCATAAAGAGTAGAAGAGGTTTTTTGTGTCCCAGTAATATAATTGTAGGTTAATGATGAAAAAGGGTGTAAGGCCTGGGATGTGGAAAAAAAATTTTTGTGCTATTTCTGGGAAGGAAAGCTGGTCTGTGAAGCCAGGGACGATTATAGTCCATATTCAAGAGGTAGATGGACCTTGATTTTTGTTGTTTGATTGATTGCCGCGAATTTATCGATTACGTGTAGTGTCAACAGGAGTAAAGGATGCTCCTGGAATTTTGATTTGAATTATTAAGAGGCCATGGGGTCACAGGGAATGTGTTGACCTTCGAGGGCGAAAGGATTAGCACCACATGGTATTATTTGTGGATGTTATTTTATTCATTATATGTTATTATTTAGTGCATTATGGTATGACAGCCTTCTTTGCCAGCGGGGTGAGCATATGTATTCCCTTCTTCATTATTGTAAGTAGTAGAAAATGTATTTCTTCACCAGTATTGTATATAAATTCCAGGAAGATTGAACCTTCTACTGTAATGAAAGTATTTTTATGTGTAAATCTGTAATTGTTTAGTCATTTTTGCCATCCGTGTACCTCACTTGAGTACATTGTGAAAAGAGTTTCTCTTGAACGAGACAACTTTTCAAAAGAAACCTAAATCTTACGGATGACATATCCTTTCATATTTTGATATTCATGTGTTGTGTACAGGGGAAAAATATTCTATCAATGCAATCAAAGAAGTAATTTGAAAATGGTGGATTAAAATTGAGCGGTAAGGTGAATGGAGTTCAAGGTAAACAGGAAAATAATTACAATAAATCCAAATTCAGAAATCCGTAACTAGTGACATGATTATATTAAATATAATTATCCATGGGCACATGTTTTGTCATCAGTGAGGCTGAACCTAGCAGAATTCGAAACCAGGAACACAGAATCTTAAGTCTGAAGCTCTACCACTGAGCTAACTTGCACTAGTTCTCAAATGAACCATGATTTTATATAGGCATCATTTATTTGTTTACACATATTTTTTTAATGGTATTCAAATCTATTGTTTATAATTAATGCTTCCACATAGGATTAAATCCTATACTAGGATATCTGCTTAGGAGGTCGATGTCGCTCAACAAACGCATTGCTTCTCTGATTCATATTTCTGCATTTACTGACTCGTATTTCTGTGGTGTTACCTCGACATAACCCGGCAGCAGATGTAAACCATCGGAATATGTCGAGTGCTGATCAAATTTTCAAACACTAAAAAAAGAACAGCATATATTGCAATACTAATTTGCAATGAAGAAAAATACAATAAAAACATAACATTAATCTACCGTAAGTTTTATGAATGAATATTTGTTTTTGCTAAATAACTGAAAAGTTTTTTTTTCACATTTTTTTATGTTAGTTTTTAAAGAATAGTTATTGAATGAGTTTTTTTAATTTTTCTTATAAGATTTTTTGTGAGAAAAAATATTTTTTTGAAAACATAAATGAAAACATTTCTTTTGTGAGATTTTTTTTGTAAGTAAATCTTTATATATATTGTTTTCGAATTATTTGTTTTTTTTAAATACATTTTTTAAGTAATTTGTTTGTGGATCTGAGGAATTTTTTTTCTTTTAAATTTTAATTCTTTTTTTTATTAGGAATATTTTCAGTCTACTGCAGGGCAGTCAACTATTAGGTATCGATTTCTACAGTGTGCTTTGGGCATCTGATCTGCAGGTGATTTCCAATAAAATAGTTCTGACAAATGTCTTTTAGAAAATGTTTCCAGTCAGTGATAGCATGTTCCGACCCTATACCACATTCTCTCTTGCCATGTTGTGGGACTATATGCAAATTATTTTTTTGTCCATTCAGGATTTTTTTAAAAAAAAGTTGCCACTTTATCAACTGTTGTCTGCTGATATTGATCAAACACACAGTCATGTTTGTTATCAATTTTTCATAGGCTGAGAGTTTTTTGGTTGATTAGTGCTCAAAATATCCCAACAATTTCCGTCAACTGCCACGTTATGTTGAGTTAATATTCAAGAGAAAATGTAAAAGTAAACTGCAAAAGTACCGAGTCATCTCGATGCTCTCCAAAATTCTTCTGTCAATAATTTTTACTTCATGGCTGATGAAATGAGACCCGGGGATCAAACAAAATATATTCAAAATTCCATACAAATTTGACAGAAAGATTCCTGAATTTGACAAGATGCACCTAAAGAAGACCAAAGATTATGTGAAAATAATGACCTTCAAGATGAGAACAGTAGTCTGAATAAACCAAATAATACAAGGCAAGTTTTCTAGCTGGTCGGACTACCTCCACCAGGTGAGTTAATTTCACTCTCTTTCTGGCTTTGTGCAACATTTTTTAGCAGTGTAAACTAAATAGTTCTCTGAAGGATAAGGGTTCAATCTTTATTACGGGCGATAATAACTAAGAATTAGCAACTCAACCCATTTGTGGCTGATAAAACGTCACATTAGAGTTCAGCAGAAAAATAAAGTTCCCTTTGGAAGAGGTCTGAGTACTGGCACAGCTTTTGAATCAGACAAAACCGACTTTTGCCAATCGGAAATATGTAAACCACTGGAAAACGTTGATTCCAAACAAACCAACATCAGAATCAAAATGAAGCAAATTTTCAACAGAAATTTTTTTTAAATTGGAAGAAAAATATGTTTATTTTAATGACAATTTATTTTTTAATGGAGAAAATCAATGAAATAATTGTTTTCTTTCTTTCATGGGAAAATTAAAAGTTGACAGTTTTTTTAAATTTTGATTAACTGTGATTTTTTTTTTATGGATAAACTAGAAATTATAAATAAAACAACGATTTTTACAGATGTTCTATTTTTTGGTACTGGTACTTTTTTTCAGACAAATACCAACTAGGTTAAGGTTAGGGTTTGAGTGAGTTAAAGATTAAAAAAACAAAACAATTTGGTTTTTGTCTGGTTCAAAAGCTGAACAAGTTTTTCTTTTCTTATGAGAATTTGTTTTTTTGTTTTAATCATTTTAGAAAATTTGTTTTTTGTTTTAATCATTTTAGAAAATTTTGCAGATTTTCTTTTTGACAGGGGAATGAAGAATTTGGTGTTCTTGCTGAATACTGTCACTAACAAACCCTCCTTCTCTGTGGCGTCATATGCTGCAAAGACTCAGAGTTGCCGTTTGCTTCTCATTCTCTTCTTATTGAATAAGTACCTTGACATCGAGCAGTTACAAAGAAATGCTTCTACAATGCAGCAATTTTTTTGTGTCCCAATAATTTTTTTTCTTCTGGTTTTCTTTTACTTTTTCATAATGAATTCTCATCAAATCACATTTTCTGTTCCTCACGTTCGCATAATAAAGCTTA
Organism: Euprymna scolopes; assembly: GCF_053919585.1. NCBI lineage: Eukaryota > Metazoa > Mollusca > Cephalopoda > Sepiida > Sepiolidae > Euprymna > Euprymna scolopes. The sequence goes on from NC_136520.1 coordinate 20,458,902, forward strand.
TTTCATCTTTCAATTTAGACAAAATCGTTCTAGACTGAAGCAATTTTTTTTCTTATAGCAATAATTTTTTTATTTTTTATACAAAGATATTTACAATTAAAGTTTTGTATCGGTTCTGGCATTATAATTCCTTTTTTTTTTTTACATTTTCACCCCAAACAAAGTACTTTCCACTTTGGTGTAGGGGGCTACTATCAGGGGCAACAACTACTGACGCACTATGTTAGGATTTGGGCAGCAAGATGTCAGTTCATGTTACACTTGGATTTTTGCACGTCAGTACAGTTAGGGAAGCAGTAGCCTGGAATGGAATTCCAGAGTTTAGCGGTTCTGGGGAAGAAACTACTGGAGTAGAAAGATCTTTGACATCTAGGGATCTCTACTGTGTGGGGGTGGGATTTAGCTGCCTGTCGGGTTTGTCTAGGGTGTCTACGTCGTGGGGGCACAAGTGTCTGCAGTTCGCCAGAGCATTCACCATTAAAATACTTACAGAACAGGCAGAGGGATGCAACATTACGTCGATGGGACAGAGGCTGAAGCTTAGATGCCAGTTCAGGGCCTATCAGATATGTGACTCTCTTTTGAACCTTGTCTAGAAGTGAGAGACTAGCAGCAGATGCACCAGCCCAAATGTGGCAGCAATACTCCATACATGGGCAAATGGTAGCCTTATAGAGGTACAGGATACTTTCAGGTGTTAGTAGTTTTCTAGCATGGTAGAGAGAGCCCTGGCAACGCTTTCAATGTAATTGTTCCAACTCATGTTTCCTGTGAACGTTAGGCCAAGCAGTTTGAAAGACGTACTCTCAGATAAAGAGTCACTGGCCATTGCTATTGGTGGCAGAGAAGGTTTCTTGTAAGTATTGAAGGAAACCAGTTTAGTCTTGGCAGCATTGAATGTGACCATCCATTTTTGTCCCCATTCCACTACAGATTGGAGGTCATCCTCTAGTGTTTTTGCCATTTCTTTAGATATATGTTCATTTGTTTTCCTGTCATGCCTGTTATAGAGTGTGGTGTCATCAGCATATATACTCATCTCAGAGGCAATTTTGTCGGGGAGGTCATTAATGAATATTAGTAACAATAGAGGTCCAAGAATAGACCCCTGAGGCACTTCCGCATTTATATCATATTGTTTAGATGTACGACCGTCGAGGACAACCTGGATTTTTCTCTTATCTAAGAAGGATTTAATTATGTTAAGTATTCTACCATTGATACCATATGATCTAATTTTCCTGAGGAGACCCTCATGCCACACTCTGCCTTAGATATATCTAGAGCTACCGCTCTGCCCTCCCCCGCTTTGTCCAGTGAATGGTATATACGTTCAGAGATTACAGTGAGGATGTCTGCTGTGGAACGGGCTTGTCTAAATCCATATTGTTTGTCAGTCAGAAATTTAGCATCTGTAAGGTGATGGACTAGAGCATGGTTAATTAAGGCCTCAAATATTTTGGCGAAAAGTGGGAGGAAGCTAATGGGGCGATAATTAGATGGGTCAGTTCTTTCACCAGAATTCTTGAATACTGGTACCACAGAAGCAGTTTTTCAACAGTTCGGAAAGCAAGATTCATTAAGGCATTTGTTGTAGAGTTTGGAGAGAACTGGAGCTACTTCGGCTGAGCACTTTTTTAATAGAACAGCTGGGATGAGATTGGGTCCACATACTTTTGAAGTGTCAAGGTTTTTTATGATAGCATGCACCTGAGCAGGGGTGATTTTTAAATCATCTAGCGTGGTGTCTGTCCGCAAAGGCAAGTCAGGCAGGGGGTGGTTGGAAGGGTCCAGTGTGGAGTTTGAGACAAATCGACTGGCAAGCATGTTAGCCTTGTCGGTTGCTGAGCAAACAATCTCATGATTGTTGGTTAGTGGGGGAATTGTTGATTGCCCATTATTTACTACACTGTTGTAGATTTTCCAGAAGTCACGCGTTCCTAATTTTTGTGCTTCTATGCGTTTTTTAGTGGTTTCAGTAAATTCTCTCTTAGCTGTCGCTATTTCTTTCTTAACGTTACTTCTAGCTTCTATATACTTCTGTCTGTTTGAACTGGACTTATGTCGGTTAAATCTGTGGTATGCATGCTGCCTTTGAGCAATGGCAGTTGCACAAGTAGAAGTAAACCATTGGAGAGAGTGAGGCTTGCTATAAAATTTCCGCATGGGAACATGTGCTTCAATTGCCATTCTGTTTAAAAATTTAAAATAAATGCCTTAATATACTCAGTCATGGATATGTGAACGCCTACATGAAGGTTAACTAATTTGCATATTCCTTTGAAAAACGAATGTTAATTAATTACTTATTCAGTTTTATGTTTTTTTTATTAGATGATTGGTTTCATTCATGTCAGTGTGTGTGTGTGGAAAGTCTCTACCAAACTCCTCTCTGAATACTTTATCTACAAAGTTGAAATTTTATAAATAGAGTACATGAACCTGTAGCATACTTTCGATTTGGTTTTTAGCTGGCAAAAATTGTTGCAAAAGGGTCAATATCGAAAACAAGATCGTAAGCAGTGTATGTCATAGAATATTACTCCTGCTGTTACTTTTGCACATGCGCTAAATTATACATTCATTGCTAAAAGTCGCTTAATTTTCAACCTGTCATATCCATCTCAGACAGAAAGATGCTGGAGAGATAAATAACGACTACGGTTGCTTTCAATTCATGCGGTGGTACTCAAGGCATATACTTTTATAACTTTTGAAATTATTAGAATTGGCTCTATAAGAAGAAATACAAAATCTGCATGAATTAAAATATGATATTTATGCACATTTTACGGCCAGGCAACTCCGGTCAGCCTGCTAGTTATATATACACATACACACTATCAGGGAGACCCGACGTTGCCCGGGATTTAATGATGATCAGTGAATGTTTCACACTCCCATATTTTATTGCCATCAAAATCGATGAAATCACCTATTTTTCAATCAAATTGATTGATTTCCTGCTCCATTTGGGGAACCATCACGGTGCACCAGGAGGAAGTTTCACATACCTCTTCACAGTGACTTAGTCCACAATATATTGTAGTGTACATTGCACTGTAGAGAACCTACTGTAGATTTTATAAAGTTATTTTTATATATAATGGCTTGAATAAAAGTTTAAAATGAAAAAGTCAAGTATCATAGTGCAATTTTGCTCTAATTTTTTAGAATGTGCCCCTGTCATATGAAAGAACCTATTGTCGATTTTATATGTCGAGCCTTTCGGCTTGTGCGGTAATAAAACTTTTCAAATGCAATTGTGATGTTAGACGTTGTGTCAAGTATTAACTTTGATTAAAATCGCTTGTTCTTTCATCGGATTATTTGGATTTTCGATATTGAAGACATTCGGATACAAAACCTATCTAAGAACACTGCCAAGCACATATCGTATGAAATTTAATAAAAATCGGCCCAGCCGTTTAGGAGTCCATAGGGAACGAACACACAAACAATGTTCCTTTTATATGTGTGTGTGTGTGTGCAGATGTGTGTGTATAAAGTCAACATTCATTTTTTTTACTAAAATCGATATGTTAAAAGACAGCATTCAAAGTTTCGATAAGATTTAAATTTTTCTTATAATCTAAAGACACCATTATTCATTTGGAGATCATTTATTAAAAAATCAGAAAAATGAGTGAATATCGTTTATTTGACTACTTTTAAAATTTTATTTATTTTTTTTTTTTTCCTTTCTCACGTTCACCCCTAACAAGGCATACCACCACTTGAACGTAAGCGGCTACTATTTGAGACCATGTCTCGGAAAGATTAACAAGATGTTGATTTACATTACATTTAAACTTCTGCATATCAGTACAGTCAGGGAAGCAGGTAGCAGGAAGGGAATTCCAATATTTAGCTGTTCGAGGGAAGAAACTTTTAGAGTAGAAAGATTTAGGGACCTCGCCAGTAAAAAGGGTGTGATTTTGTTGCTAAGTGAGTTTGTCAGAGATATGTACGTCGAGGGGGGCACAAGTGCAACGACTTCATCAGAGCACATTCCATTAAAATATTTGTAAAACAGGCACATTGCGGCGATGGGACAGAGGTTGGAGCTTATTTGACAAAGTGGGATTTATTAGATTGGAGACTCTTTTTTAGACCCTATCCAAGAGGAAGAAACTAACGGTAGATGCACCAGCCCAGATGCAGGACAACTGGAAACAATGCTGAGATAAGCAGAGAGCACATACAGCACCTAGAATTCCGAAATGGTTACCCATCTGATACTAGCCAGGCTCAACGAACGAATGAAGACATTTCTAAAGAAATGGCAGAAACACTAGAGGAAGACCTCCAATCTGTAGTGGAATGGGGACAAAAGTGGTTGGTCGCGTTCAATGCTGCCAAGACTAAACTAGTTACATTCAATAATTACAAGAAACCCTCTCTACCACCAATAGCAATGGCCAACGACTCTTTATCTGAGAGTCCATCTTTCAAACTCCTTGGCCTAACGTTCACAGGAAACATGAGTTGGAACAATTACATTGAAGGCATTGCCAGGGCCGCTGCAAGAAAGGTAGGCTCTCTCTACCGTGCTAGAAAACTACTAACACCCGAAAGTATCCTGTACCTCTATAAGGCCACCATTCGCCCATGTATAGAGTATTGCTGCCACATCTGGGCTGGTGCATCTGCTACTAGTCTCTCGCTCCTTGACAAGGTTCAAAAGAGAGTCGCAAACCTGATAGGCCCTGAACTGGCATCTAAGCTTCAGCCTCTGTCCAATCGACGAAATGTTGCATCCCTCTGCCTTTTCTACAAGTATTTTAGTGGTGAATGCTCTGACGAACTGCAATCACTTGTGCCCCCACGACGCGAGCACCCTCGACAAACCCGACAGGCTACTAGATCCCACCCCCACACTGTAGAGGTCCCTAGATGTAAAAGATCTTTTTACTCCAATAGTTTCTTCCCCAGAACCGCAAGACTCTGGAATTCCATTCCAGGTCCCTACTTCCCCAACAGTACTGACGTGCAGAAGTTCAAGTGTAACGTGAACCGACACCTTGCTGCCCAAATCCCTACATAGTACCCCAGTAGTTGTTGCCCCTGATAGTAGCCCCCTACACCAAAGTGGCAATTTGCCTTGTTTGGGGTGAAAATGTAATAAAAAAAAAAAAAAAAAAAAAAAAAAAAAACATTGATTAACTTCAGTGATCTGGCAAGAACTGGCGATTATGCCATATAATTATATTTAGTATACATCCAGTTATACTACATGATTTAATTTTCATTAGTAACCCTTTGTGCCAGATTTTGTCAAAGGCCTTGGATATATCAAGGGCTAATGCCTTGGCTTCGCTCGCCTTATTCAATGCATGGTATATGCATTCAGAGATGACCATAAAAAATCTGCAGTAGAACAATAATGCCTAAATTCATGCTGTTTGTCAAAGAAAGGAATAACTTTTGCGAAGTGGTGGATTAATTTAAGGTCTCAAAGATTCTAACGAGGAGGGGAGGAGACTGATAGAACAGAATTCTTGTTCATTGGTACCACAGAGGTCATCTTTCAGCTATTAGGGAAACAAGATTCAGCAAGGCATTTATTGTAGAACTTGGAAAGTATGGGGGCTAGCACAGCTGAGCATTTCTTAATTAGTATAGCAGGAATGAGATCAGACCCACACACCTAGAAGATGTTTAAGTTTTTTATGATATCATGGATATGAGAAGGGGTGATTTTCACATCATCAAGTCTGCATAGGGAAATTTGGGAAGGAGTTGTTTATTGGCTCTAAGGTGGAGTTAGAGGCAGATTGCCGGGCAAGCAGTTCCATCTTCTCAGTTGCCATGCGACCTTCTGGTTGTTGGATGGTCGGGAAATTACTGTTTTCCCTTTAGTTTTATTTAGTAAGGGGAATTATTTGATTAGCTGTTCAATGGATTTTCCCAATAGATCAAATAGAAATTACTATGAATTTATCCATTACTTTACATAATAGCTCTACTTTATGGAATTGATGAGTTATTGAGCTAATTTCATTTGTAGAATATGCATAGGTAACTTGAACATTACTTTTCATGAGCGATTTTGATTTAAGTTGTTCCACTACTTATATAATTCATATACCTATAATATATATACACGGATTTACAGAAAGGAGTATGCTCAGTCAAAGAGCAGAAGGCTTACATTTTTATCCAGCAGAGGCAAGTGAATAGGGATTCTTTTGAAAATAGCGAAATGTGTGTAGTTTTTCAACGGATAAATTCAAGATGTAGATGGAGCTAACAAAGGAGCAGTTTCATTATTTTAGAAGTGGGAGCAACAGCCAACCTAGTGGAGCAGATAAACTCATATTATATAATAAAAAATAAGAATATCAGAACAATCACGATGCTGTCGGTTTTAAATCCAAGCAACATCAAAAGAGACATAATTTGTTTCCTTTACCGAATGCTTTTCAGTGTGCCTCCTTGAAAAATGACATGTTGAGATGATATTTCAATCCTCTGTTTTATTTTTGGTTTTTGGTAATTCAACATTATAAACATAGTGTCTAAGTAAAAATATTCTTTTTCTCTCTAATCTGTGAATTTAGGTCAGAGGTCAGCATTATATATATATATATATATATGGCAGGTAATATGCCGTCTTTCGCTCACTCAATAAAGAGTTGGAATTTGTTGTCAGTGCTTTTACCAAAAACCTCCGATTTATTATCCCTCCTCCCTGCCACATCAGACAAAAATAGAACGAACTTTTCTGCTGATACATTTTCATGTATTTTCTCCCCCCCCCACACACACACACAATAAAAAAGATCAACGTAGGTCGTTGGAAAGTTAATGTAAGACATTCAAGGTAAAAACAATCATGTTAGAACTGATGCACTTAAACTACAACTTGTATGGAGGTGATGATTTGCGCATGCGTGGTTTCATCTACCAAAAACAATTCATATATAAGTTGAGAAATAACTAGCCGTCTCCAGGCAAAATCCAATACCAATACTAATTTGACTTTCAGCTCATGCGAAAATTTAATAAACTGACATATTTTTGAGGACATAACTTCTTGCATAAGCAAAAACATTTATTTTAAACACTATTCATCTTTCTCTCCTACTGACCGCTTTCTCCTCTACCACTTCCTTCATCCCTCATTTCTTTCGTTTTCTCTAAAAAAAATCGTTGACAAATTATTACATATTGGATGCTGTTTTAGAGGGGGGGGTCTGTAAATATAGGGTTCGTAGTCCTTTTCTTTTGGACAATTTTAGAAACTATCAATCTATGCCAAATTTCGTAATTCGTTCATTATTTTAGGGGAAACGGGGTCTGTAAATATGAGGCCCATATGTATGCCTGTGTGTTCTCTATATGGGAATACACAGGCATACATATACAGACAGTTATATATATATATATATATATATATATATATATATATATATATATATATATATATATAATATAAAGCTGAATGTGCATGTGTGTCTGGTCACAAATAGGCTCCTATATGGTTGACTATTTTAAAAAACTGATTACTTATAATGATAGAAGATGTATCGAGACACAGGAATGGGTATGTTTGATCTGGCAGAACGGTGGTTCATTAAAATTGTGGGGTATGCGTTTGTGCCTGGTCCACAAAGTATGGAAATAAAAAAATTTTTCATTAAAAAAAAAAAAAAAAAAACGTTTACAAGAGTTTTTGATATAGATGTACATAAGAATACTTTGATAAGTATGTTTTAACTTAAATAGGGATGGTATAATAAAATTGTGGGGTCTGCGTTCGCACCTGGCCTCCATAGAATGGAAATAGGCACAAACTAAATAAAGACTTTTCATATCTATGCATAAGTATACTTTGATAATTATATTTCAGTTTGAAGAAATATGGTATAATAAAATTATGGGGTGTTCGTTCGTGCCTGACTTCCATAGAATGGAAATATGTCACAAAGTTTTACAAGGTTTTTTAATATAGAACCACAGAATATTGTGATAAGTGTTTCAGTGTGAACAGGTATAGTATAATAAGTTATGGGGTTTATCTATTTTATTTTTACTTTCATCATATTTTGCTTTGGTTTTGATACCCCTAGATTCGAAGCTATCTCTTTACAACCCTTCCTTTTCATAACCTATCATACTTTAATAAATCAGAGTCCATTTTCTGTAGGCTGTTTTTGAACCCAGTCAACGACGGGTAGTTTTGCTAGTATGAATAAGTGGTAAAAACACCTGATGAAAGTGCTCAATATTGCTGTAGAGCAAATTGGTAATCGAAACGTGTAACCAAGCAGATTAAAAATGGTAATAAAAACACACACACACACACATATATATATATATATATATATATATATATATATATATGAACAAATGATTAATAAAATATGTTAAAATACATCTTGAAAAAGAGTTAAAAACATATTTAATTTTATAATATATATTATAATATTATATACTAGCGAGGGTATCCGGCGTTGCCCGAGTGTTTGTTTCCGGGACGGGGGGGGGGGGTTAAAAAATCTTATGGTAGGTAAGTAGGAAGGATCAAACCCGGAGTCATGAGTAAAAGTAGGAAAATAAAGTGTGAAAAAAAACAAAAAAAAAAAACATTTGCAACGTTAACAGTTCGGCCACCAAGAAAAGTCCATTCCAGTTGTTTAGGAAAAAAAAAAAAAAAAAAAACGACTACGGTAGGTCGGCGCGAACGTGAAAATATAATGTGAATTGTCCAGCACGCTAACCACTACGCCACAGAGCACTGCAGCTTAGTTTAGTGATTTTAAATAACTTCACATGAAAGAACTACGAAGCCAAACCGGTGTTCTCTTCTCAACTGTTCCTTGTGAACGATCCCCAAACGGTGTTACGTGGTGGCAGGGGGAGGAGGAATTTATTAGAGAGAAAATATTTTACCACTTCCATTGATCTTAACCGATTTTGGCCGTGACTTCTCAGCAGAAAAAGTATAGAAATCTAAGATTATCGAGGAATTTGAGAAATAAGCCTATAACACACCTCAGATATTGTTCTGCCGTTTGTGCATATTATATTTGCATGAAATATCTTGATTTTTAATCCTATTAAGGTCAAAATCCGCGGGAAAAAATGAGTTCATTTTATATATAAAAAATGGAATTAAAGACTATGAATAGATTGTTTATATAGAGACTTATCAAGGTATAAGAAGCTCAACATATGAGGGTGGAGCATAACATAAAATGAAATTGAAGACAAAATAAAATAAATATAGGTTTATATGAATTTATTTCTCAGTTCAATAAGGAGAAAATATCAATAGAAAGAAAGAGTTTATAAACGCTCTTTATACCTAAGCATTTCGAAGCTTAACGCTTCTCATTGGAGGAGGAGAAGAAAGCTAGGTTACAGATATATATATATATATAGTCGATGTAGTTATTTCTCTTCTCGTTTGATCCCTTGCGTCTCTGTTTTCCGTTATTTTTTTTTTTTTCAGTGTCTCTTGCTGCAGTAATTATTCTTTCAGTGTTTTGCATGATGTATTTTTTAAATTCTTTTTGCATCATTCACATGGTTTTCTATACAAACCAGCCTTCTTCCTCCATAAGTCCTTTCCACATAAAGTCGGTCCTTTGGGTGTAATGCATTGTGCATAGTCATAAGTTTCTTGGTCTCTCTCTACTTGACAGACTCCAAAAAAGAATCTTCAATACAAAGGACATTCCAAAATGGATCAGAGAGGATTGCAAATTGCACTGTTATGATGACAAAACTTATGCATTCATGACCTGAAAATTTCATCTCTCGGTTACTCTAAGAAAACAACCCCTATAATCTGTACTATTATATAAAAGATTTCACACGAAAGTACTTGATGGGTTTTGTATCAGAATGCATTTGATAAGTACCAAAAAATCTGATCAAAGAAGCAACACTTTTACACAACCTGACATCACAAGTGCATTGGAGAAATTTTATCACCGCACAAGCAAAAAGGCCCTGCCTATAAACTTAGCTTGGATTACATAGATGAGAGAGTGAGACAAAAGGGCCCATTATAATTATTTTCGAAAGGAGATGAAATGTTAATTTGAGAAGACGCTGCAGTATTAACTTTGAATCGTAAGTGTGAAATATTTGCATAGGAATGACCGCTTTCGTTTCCTATAGAAAGTTAGAAAGGTAAAGGGGAAAGATGTCATCACATATATATATATATATATATATATAAATATATATATATATATATATATATGAGAGAGAGAGAGATCAAAGAAGTATATAAAGATTCTTTAAATTAAGACTTTTCGATATAATAAAAAGCTCGACATGCAGGTGGAACTTAGATACAAGAGGAAAATACAGAAACTTGAAAATATTTTTAAATTTACAAAAAAAAATCTTCACTGATCTCGCCACTGTATTTCGAAATTCAAAATGAAATCTTTCATCTCTTGCCTACAAATTCTTTTTTTACTCACGTTCACTCCTAACAAGGCATATCGTCACTTGGAAGTATGGGGCTATCATTTGGGAGGACCATGTTGTCTAGGAAAGATTAACAAGATGTTGGTTTGCATTACATTTAAACTGCTGCATAAACACACACACACACACACACACACACACACACACACACACACACACAGATGCAGGTAGCAGGATGGGAATTCCAAAGTCTAGCTGTTTGAGGGAAAAAATTATTAGAGTAGAAAACTTTGTCATTTAAGGACCTTAACAGGATTTTTTATTTCGCTTCACATTATTGTTTGCGTATATCCTCTATTTTTTTTTTTATTATTTCACTTTATTTTTTTTATTATTTAAACTTTTCATTATTTCACTTTATTTTTTTTATTATTTAAACTTTTCATTATTTCACTTTATTTTTTATTATTTAAATTTTTCATTATTTCACTTTATTTTTTTTATTTAAATTTTTCATTATTTCACTTTATTTTTTTATTATTTAAATTTTTCATTATTTCACTTTATTTTTTTTATTATTTAAATTTTTCATTATTTCACTTTATTTTTTATTATTTAAATTTTTCATTATTTCACTTTATTTTTTTTATTATTTAAATTTTTCATTATTTCACTTCATTTTTTTTATTATTTAAATTTTTCATTATTTCACTTTATTTTTTATTATTTAAATTTTTCATTATTTCACTTTATTTTTTTTTTTATTTAAATTTTTCATTATTTCACTTTATTTTTTTTATTTAAATTTTTCATTATTTCACTTTATTTTTTTTATTATTTAAATTTTTCATTATTTCACTTTATTTTTTATTATTTAAATTTTTCATTATTTCACTTTATTTTTTTTTTTATTTAAATTTTTCATTATTTCACTTTATTTTCTTATATTTTTAATTATTTTACACACACATATTTTTTTAATATTTATTATTTCACACTTTTTTATATTTTTTATTATTTCACACACTTTTTTTATATTTTTATTATTTCACAAACTAATTTTTTAATATTTCTTTATTATTTAACAAACTTATTTTTTTATATTTTTATATTATTTCACACTTATTTTTTATTATTTAACACTTATATTTTTAAAATTATTTCACACTTATTTTTTTATTATTTAACACTTATTTTATATTTTTAACATTATTTCACACACTTATTTATTTTAATATTTTTTTATTGTTTTATACACTTTTTTTTTTTACAAGGTAGTCCCCACTTATCAAGGTCCGGAAGCCACTCAGGGATAAGGGTTATTGTAAGTACAGTACGTTAGTGTGGATACTTAAAGTGTCTACTTAAGGGGTGGTTCATCAGGAATTTGTTTACGTTGGACTTGAAGACATCCAAGTTGTAGTTAGGAGGGAAGCAGGCAGACGGAACAGAGTACCACAGGCGTGCAGTTCTAAGAAAGAAGTTTTGTTCATGGAATCTACGTTTTGATTTAGGCATAGATAAAGAGTGGGGAAAGTTTTTTATATATTTTTTTATTATTTTACAGTTATTATTTCACACTTATTTTTTATATTTTTTTATTATTTCACACACTTATTTTTTTATACTTATGTATTATTTCACTTAATATTTATATATTTAATAAATTTTCACACTAATTTATTTTTTATTTCACTTATTTTTTTACATTTTTTATTATTTTACACACTTATTTTTTATTTTTTATATTATTTCAAACACTTATTTTTTATATTTTATTATTTCACATACTTATATATTTTTTTATAATTTCATCATGATATTTGTATATTTTTTTAAATTATTTCAGTTATTTTTTTAATATATTTTTTATTATTTTACAGTTATTTTTTTCATATTTTTTTTATTATTTTACAGTTATTATTTTTTATATTTTCATTATTTCACATTTATTTTTTTCATATTTTTTATTATTTTACAGTTATTTATTTTTTATTATTTCACATTCTTATTGTTTCATATTTTTTCATTATTTCACACAATTTTATTATATTTTCTTATTTCAGACACTTATTTTTTCATACTTTTTTATTATTTTCTTATTTCACGCACTTATTTTTTTCATATTTTTTATTATTTAACACAATTATTTATTTATATTTTGATTATTTCACACACATATTTATATATTTTTTATTATTTCACTTACTTTTTAGATTTTTATTATTATTTAACTTTTTTATTATTTCAATTTTTTTATATTTTTTATATTTTTTTTTACACACTTATTTTTTTCATATTTTTTATTATTTCACATTTATATTTTTATTATTTCACACTTTTTTTCATATACGTTTTATTTTACACTTTTTATATTTTTTTATTATTTCACACTTATTTTTCATATATTTATTATTTCACACACTTATTTTTCATATATTTATTATTTCACACATTTACTTCTTATATATTTTTTTTATTATTTCACTTATTTTTTATATATTTTTTTATTATTTCACACACTTATTTTTCATATATTTATTATTTCACACATTTACTTCTTATATATTTTTTTTATTATTTCACTTATTTTTTATATATTTTTTTATTATTTCACACTTATTTTTTATATATTTTTTTATTATTTCACACTTATTTTTTATATATTTTTTTATTATTTCACACTTATTTTTTATACATTTTTTTTATTATTATACACTTATTTTTTATACATTTTTTTTATTATTATACACTTATTTTTTATATATTTTTTTATTATTACACACTTATTTTTTATATATTTTTTTATTATTTCACACTTATTTTTTATATATTTTTTTATTATTTCACACTTATTTTTTATACATTTTTTTATTATTTCACACTTATTTTTTATATATTTTTTTATTATTTTACACTTATTTTTTATATATTTTTTTATTATTTCACACTTATTTTTTATATATTTTTTTATTATTTCACACTTATTTTTTATATATTTTTTTATTATTTCACACTTATTTTTTATATATTTTTTTATTATTTCACACTTATTTTTATATATTTTTTTATTATTTCACACTTATTTTTTATACATTTTTTTTATTATTACACACTTATTTTTTATATATTTTTTTATTATTTCACACTTATTTTTTATACATTTTTTTTATTATTTCACACTTATTTTTATATATTTTTTTATTATTTCACACTTATTTTTTATATATTTTTTTATTATTTCACACTTATTTTTTATATATTTTTTTATTATTTCACACTTATTTTTTATATATTTTTTTTATTATTTCACACTTATTTTTTATATATTTTTTTATTATTTCACACTTATTTTTTATATATTTTTTTATTATTTTACACTTATATTTTATATATTTTTTTATTATTTCACACTTATTTTTTATATATTTTTTTATTATTTCACTTATTTTTTATATATTTTTTTATTATTTCACACTTATTTTTTATATATTTTTTTATTATTTCACACTTATTTTTTATATATTTTTTTTATTATTTCACACTTATTTTTTATATATTTTTTTTATTATTTTACACTTATTTTTTATATATTTTTTTATTATTTCACACTTATTTTTTATATATTTTTTTATTATTTCACACACTTATTTTTTATATTTTTGTATTATTTCACAACCGTATTTTATTTTTTATCATTTCAAACACTTGAATATTTTTATTTTTTTTTTAATATTTTGTTATTATTTTACACACTTATCTTTTTATATTTTTTATTATTTCAAACTTATTTTTTATATTTTTTAAATTATTTCACACTAATTTTCTTTTATATTTTTTTATTTTGCACACTAGTTTTTTATATTTTTTTTATTTCAAACTTATATTTTTATATTTTTTATTATTTTACAGTTATTTTTTATATTTTTTTTATTATTTCACACACTTTTTTCTGATTTTTTTTCTTATTTCACTTTTTTAAAAATATTTTTTATTTCACTCACTTATATTTTTTTATTATTTCACACACTTATTTTTTTATATATTTTTTATTATTTAACACACTTATTTTTTTATATATTTTTATTATTTAACACACTTATTTTTTTATATATTTTTTATTATTTCACTTATTTTTATATATTTTTATTATTTAACACACTTATTTTTTTATATATTTTTTATTATTTAACACACTTATTTTTTTATATATTTTTATTATTTCACTTATTTTTATATTTTTTTATTATTTCACACACTTATTTTTTTATATATTTTTTATTATTTAACACACTTATTTTTTTATATATTTTTATTATTTCACTTATTTTTATATATTTTTATTATTTAACACACTTATTTTTTGTATAATTTTTATTATTTCACACTTATTTTTTTATATATTTTTTATTATTTCACACTTATATTTATATTTTTTTTTATTATTTCACACTTTTTTTTGTATATTTTTTATTTCACACTTATTTTTTTATATATTTTTTATTATTTCACACTTATATTTATATTTTTTTTTATTATTATTTCACACTTATTTTTGTATATTTTTTTATTATTTCACACTTATTTTTATATTTTTTTTTATTATTTTACCCACTTATATTTTTATATATTTTTTATTGTTTCACACTTATTTTTTTAATATTTTTTTTATTATTTCACATTTTTTTATATTTTGTTTTTATTTCACACTTAATTTTTTATATTTTGTTATTATTTCACATTTTTTTATATTTTGTTATTATTTCACACTTAATTTTTTATATTTTGTTATTATTTAACATTTTTTTATATTTTGTTATTATTTCACACTTAATTTTTTATATTTTGTTATTATTTAACACTTAATTTTTTATATATTTTGTTATTATTTAATTTGTCGATTCTCAGGGCATGCAAAACGTGCATGAACCTAAGTCTATGTGACAACTCTTCTCTTCAGCTGGCCGTTCATCGTTAAATGCTGGGGTTGGGTTTGTCCTTCATAGATGCTCTGATGAATGGCTTCTATGCTGTCCTTCTCAGCTGCAATTTAGCATCAGTGCTGTAACAAAACGCATTTCAATTCAATAGTTCAAAAAAATAACTCAGATCATTTTTTTGTGAACAAAACGCATTTCAATTCAATAGTTCAAAAAAATAACTCAGATCATTTTTTTGTGAACAAAAATAATTTTTAAAAAGACTTTTAACATGGAAAGCTAAGTTCTTTGAGTTCTCAATGACTTTCTGGTGCAGGTTGTTACAACTTGAATTCATTTAATTTTCCAGCTAGGAAAAAGAGCTTTTCAACTTAGCTCTTATGGGGATTTCTGCTTCCCCCCTCCACCAGGTGGGGATCCAGGGCAATGTGCACTCCTCGATTCTAACCAGCAAAAGACTGCTATATTTAGAAACACAATAGTTCTTATTAAATTGGCTTCTTCCCTCTCTGCCATCTGAAGATTACTTTTCCTCTGAATCTCGTCTTTTTCTTTCCCATTATTTTATGTTCTTTTTCTCTTTTTTTGTGATTATCTCTCTTTAATTCTCATTCCCTTTTTTCTTTCTTTCTCTTTAACTCAAATTACTTTTCTCTCAAAGAAACTGTATTATCTTCCAAGGTTCAATTCCCATCACTTGCTTGGTAGTCTAGCACTTAAATATAACAGGTGGACCAAATGACAAGATTTCTCAGACACAAAAGCAGACATATTGAATCTAAGTTCTTGTACTTGTCTTCCTCAGTCAGTTATTTAAAATTCATTTTTACCAAACTAGAAAAATAATCTCTCTCCCCATCTCCCTTGCCTACTAAATCGACGATTTTCTACAGGGGAAGGGTCAACAAAAACCGTCCTCTCATGACGACGACCGGTTCTACGCATGCGTCAGATGACGTCATGGCCTGATTTAGTTTTAAATAGTTGAAGAACTGACTAAATTTTAAGTACGTCATGTTAGCTCAGTTGGTTAGAGCATTGGTTCATTATCTAAACGTTTTGGGTTCGAATCGTGGTATGAGATGTATTCTTCTTTTTTTTTTTTCGATTTTTTAAATTTAAATATTGAACCAGTGTTATTTAAGCCATTTTTCACATAACGTTCGTTTTTCTGTTTGTTTTTTTTTTACTTCGCTTATTCTTAGGTTTTTATTAACACCCCCGACCGACCACACACACCCAAAAACACCCGGATACCCACCAATTTTTTAAATTTTAATATCGAAATAGGCTTATTTAAGCCATTTTTCACGTGTTTTTTGGGGGGGTTTTAACGTTCGTTTTTCTGTTTTCTTTTTCGATTTTTACATTTAAGATCGTTCGTTTGCCTTACGTTTCTTTTTTTGTGTGTTTTTTTTTAATGTTTTCATTAAGCCCCACCCCCGCTTTGTTTTTGTTTCTTTTTTACTTAGGTTTTCATTAACACCCCCACCACCCCCTGCAAACGCAGAGTTTTTTAACGTTCATTTTTCTGGGTTTTTTTTTTACTTCACTTAATCTTAGGTTTTCATTAAACCTACCACCCCCACCCGACCACACACACCGAAAAACACCCAGGCAACGCCGAGTACCCCTCGCTAGTAGAAAATAAAGGCTTGTTCATTAGATATTAAATGTATGTCCATCAATTTTGATGTTTCAATGTTATTATTTTGAAATTTATTTTCTTTTTTCCACGTTTTGGCCACTTTAATTTTAAAAAAATAAAAATTGAAATGCTCATAACTTTTTTATATCCTTTATAATGAAGTGTAATTAATACAGTGTATAAACATAAGAGATATGTTAAATGTATGTGAGTTTAGTTGTAATGTGCTGGAGAAATTGAAAAAAAAAATACTAAACTGTCCCAGATTTTTGGCCACTAGTGTATATACACTATGTGTATAATATACACACACATTATATATATATATATATATATATATATATAAAATCTAACTATATTTTAAAATAAATATATATAGTAAATATATATAACATAGAATATATAGATATAATATAAAATAAATATATAGATATATATGTCTGTATATAATACACACACATTGTGTGTGTGTGTGTATATATATATATATATATATATATACATACAGACACACACACGCACACAATGTGTGCGTGTGTGTGCACGCTCATAGGTATCTATGCTGTTGACTCGTGATATGAGGGTAATAAAAATGTGGTGATCTATGACCTTGATCTGTTCCTGAAAATGTCAGAACAATTACCCTGAAAGGTCGAGGAGGCTTTGGTTGTCTCCTTCCATCCTTCAATTTCCAGATAAAGTTTTCTCATCCTGGCAGGCAGGAATGGCTTCATGAGAAAAAATGAGAAAAAGTTAAAATAATAAATCTATGATTCTTGCATTTCTTAGATGCTTTGTTTACATTTGATGCGAAGGAAACTTCTTCCGTGCAATATTCGTTTGTATATCTACATGTTTTCATTAGTTCTGCAAAAGTGAATGGTTTGGAATTGTGCCGCATGTGAATACGATTTTATTTATGCTGTTAAGTTTCAAAAACTTTAAGATGGTGATTTATAATTTAGATTATTCCAACCAGTATTCTTAATTCTTCCATATAATCGTTGACAAAACGAAAACAATTTACCTCCATGGCCTGCCCATGCATTATATCTAAAACCTTTTAAAGTGATAAAAAATTATATCTAAAACCTTTTAAAGTGATAAAAAATTATATCTAAAACCTTTTAAAGTGATAAAAAATTATATCTAAAACCTTTTAAAGTGATAAAAAATTATATCTAAAACCTTTTAAAGTGATAAAAAATTATATCTAAAACCTTTTAAAGTGATAAAAAATTATATCTAAAACCTTTTAAAGTGATAAAAAATTATATCTAAAACCTTTTAAAGTGATAAAAAATTATATCTAAAACCTTTTAAAGTGATAAAAAATTATATCTAAAACCTTTTAAAGTGATAAAAAATTATATCTAAAACCTTTTAAAGTGATAAAAAATTATATCTAAAACCTTTCAAAGTGATAAAAAGTTATATCTAAAACCTTTCAAAGTGATAAAAAATTATATCTAAAACCTTTTAAAGTGATAAAAAATTATATCTAAAACCTTTTAAAGTGATAAAAAATTATATCTAAAACCTTTTAAAGTGATAAAAAATTATATCTAAAACCTTTTAAAGTGATAAAAAATTATATCTAAAACCTTTTAAAGTGATAAAAAATTATATCTAAAACCTTTTAAAGTGATAAAAAATTATATCTAAAACCTTTTAAAGTGATAAAAAATTATATCTAAAACCTTTTAAAGTGATAAAAAATTATATCTAAAACCTTTTAAAGTGATAAAAAATTATATCTAAAACCTTTTAAAGTGATAAAAAATTATATCTAAAACCTTTTAAAGTGATAAAAAATTATATCTAAAACCTTTTAAAGTGATAAAAAATTATATCTAAAACCTTTTAAAGTGATAAAAAATTATATCTAAAACCTTTTAAAGTGATAAAAAATTATATCTAAAACCTTTTAAAGTGATAAAAAATTATATCTAAAACCTTTTAAAGTGATAAAAAATTATATCTAAAACCTTTTAAAGTGATAAAAAAGATCTTTGCAAAAGAAAACAAAATGGAACCAGATTTGCTGATTATTGGGCCAAAAGCAAAATTTTCACAGTCTAAAACTAAAAATACTCTAAACAAGGTAAAGTCATATGAAAATGCTTAATTTTGTGTCAAATAAAAACAATCACAAATGAAAACAATCACAAATCTAAAATTAAAACAAACACACAAAAAAAACACAAATGAAAACAAACACAAATGAAAACAAACACAAATGAAAACAAACACAAATGAAAACAATCACAAATGAAAACAATCACATGAAAACAATCACATGAAAATAATCACATGAAAATAATCACATGAAAATAATCACATGAAAATAATCACATGAAAATCACATGAAAACAATCACAAATGAAAACAATCACAAATGAAAACAATCACAAATGAAAACAATCACAAATGAAAACAATCACAAATGAAAACAATCACAAATGAAAACAATCACAAATGAAAACAAACACAAATGAAAACAATCACACATGAAAACAAACACAAATGAAAACAATCACAAATGAAAACAATCACAAATGAAAACAATCACACATGAAAACAATCACAAATGAAAACAATCACAAATGAAAACAATCACAAATGAAAACAATCACAAATGAAAACAAACACTAATGAAAACAATCACAAATGAAAACAATCACAAATGAAAACAATCACAAATGAAAACAATCACAAATGAAAACAATCACAAATGAAAACAATCACAAATGAAAACAATCACAAATGAAAACAATCACATGAAAACAATCACATGAAAACAATCACATGAAAACAATCACATGAAAACAATCACATGAAAACAATCACATGAAAACAATCACATGAAAACAATCACATGAAAATAATCACATGAAAATAATCACATGAAAACAATCACATGAAAATAATCACATGAAAACAATCACATGAAAATAATCACATGAAAACAATCACATGAAAACAATCACATGAAAATAATCACATGAAAACAATCACATGAAAATAATCACATGAAAACAATCACAAATGAAAACAATCACATATGAAAACAATCACATATGAAAACAATCACATGAAAACAATCACATGAAAACAATCACATGAAAACAATCACATGAAAACAATCACATGAAAACAATCACATGAAAACAATCACATGAAAACAATCACATGAAAACAATCACATGAAAACAATCACATGAAAACAATCACATGAAAACAATCACATGAAAATAATCACATGAAAACAATCACATGAAAATAATCACATGAAAACAATCACATGAAAACAATCACATGAAAACAATCACATGAAAACAATCACATGAAAACAATCACATGAAAATAATCACATGAAAACAATCACATGAAAATAATCACATGAAAACAATCACATGAAAACAATCACATGAAAACAATCACATGAAAATAATCACATGAAAACAATCACATGAAAATAATCACATGAAAATAATCACATATGAAAACAATCACATGAAAACAATCACATGAAAACAATCACATGAAAACAATCACATGAAAATAATCACATGAAAATAATCACATGAAAATAATCACATATGAAAACAATCACATGAAAAAACAATCACATGAAAATAATCACATATGAAAACAATCACAAATAAAAACAATCACAAATGAAATCACAATGAAAATAAGCAAATCTAAACAAAGCAAACGCACATAACTTACGCAGAACAACTTTGATTATCCTGTTATATACTCTGATATATTGTTATATCCTTACTTTAAATAAAAATGCAGCAAGAAACACAGGGTTATGCGTGAAAGACAAAGGGTTTATTTACAAGGGAATACAGGGGATATAAGAGTTACTCGACATCTTGTTCCTGTCTTTTTTTCCTTCTCTCTCAGTCACATGAGACGGTATAGTTCATTTCATCTATGAAGAGATATTAGGTTATTCCATTACATCACCTTCCTTCCAAGCTAAATTCTTCCATTACCATTTTTTTTCTTTTTAAAATTTATCCTAAAAAATTTGGTCCTTTTCCTTTCACTTCTCACCATTTGTGTTTGCCGATTTTTTACTTTTGGAGCGTGACTGGATTTCTGCGTTACTGGTACTTCCTTGTTTGGAAGTTGTATATAGAAAGTGTCATATAGCACTTCCATTGGTAACTCTTGGTTTCTGACTGTTTCTATGTATCCGGGTCTCAGTTGGTTAATGTTTTTTGTGGAAAAAAGCCTGCCCAATTCTTCTTGAGATTATGCCTTCTTCCCAAAAACTTTTCCCTGTCTGATAATTTTTGAAGAAAATTTAATCCCCGTCATTGTAAGTCTTCTGATAAGTCAATTTTTGTGAAAATTTTTCCTCCATTTAACTTAGAAAATATTTCTTCAGGGGTAGAGAGTAGATAGTTATGATCCTTTAAGCAATCATTCAGTCCCGTTGAAAAATCCCCACATACCCTGATTTTTTTATTTTTCTTTTTCACATAAACTGTGGGTGATGCCTATTCAGAGTATTCCATTTTTTTTTTATTACTCTGATTTCTTCAAGTCTATTTAATTCTTTCTCGATGGTTTCTAATGCCGAATGCAGAACCTACCTTTTGGGTTTAAACACCGGTTTCGCTTACATTATCTTTGATACTTTTTTTTTTTACTTTTTCTCTTGGGATTAACCGGTCGAACACTGAACGTACCTTCCTGGCAAACATAATTTCAGCTAGAGATAATTTAGCATTTGTATTTGGATTTGGTGTCATCCTATATATTGCTAAAAAAATTTTAATGCTTTTTTCTTCCGTGTCGATGTTATTCTTTTTTAAAGCTTGTTTAAAAGTATCAACAAATGTTTCCGCCGGTCCGTTTGATCGAGGGTTAAAAGTTGGTGTTGTAATGTGTTCAATGGCGAGTGCCTCACAGTAGTGCTTGAATTCCTGACCTGTGAATATAGTGCCATTATCACTAATAATTGTTTTCGGAACTCCGAACCGACTAAATACCTCGTCCAGCGCTTTTATTGTGTTTGCCGCTGTAGGGTGCTTGTATTTAATAACTTCTGGCCATTTTGACATACTATCTATGATTACTAGGTAATAATATCCCTTCAGAGGTCCTGCGTAATTGATACAGATGCGTGTCCAGGGTACATCTGTTTTAGGCTAAGGTTGCATCTGTATGGGGGGGGAAGATCTTGCGGCTAGTTGGCAACCTTTACATAATTTCACCATTTTCTCAATGTCCTGATCCATTCCAGACCAGTATGTGAATCCTCTCATTAGACCCTTCATTCTGGAGATTCCAGGATGTCCCATGTGGAATTCCTTTATGATTTTCTTTTGTAATACTTGCGGTATTACCACTGTCTGCGTACACCAGAGTTTCATCACACATAGAAAATGGAAATACTTTTAATCCTTTTCTATTCTTTTCGTCTTGTCCCACTTGTTTTTTTATCTTGTTAATATATTTATCTGTTTTCGCTGCTTTCTTTATTTCCTCAAGTGTAACAGGAAGTTCCCTAACAGTATTTATGACTATATCTGTTAGTTCATTTTCTTCTTTTAGTGTTGCTATAACAGTTTCTTCAAATTCAGTTTTACTGGGGTCAATCTCGACAAACCATCTGCATGTGCAATTTTACTAGATGCTAGGCGTTTCATTTTAAAATCATAATTGAGCAGAATAATACTTCATCTCTAATCTATTTGCTGTATGAGTAGGAATCCCTTTTTCGAATCAAAATCGATAGTAATGGTTTATGGTCCGTTTCCAAGACGAAAGATCTTCCATGAATGAATCTATGAAACTTTCTCATGGCATACACAATCGCCAGACCCTCTTTTTCGATCTGACTGTACTTTATTTTGGCAGGTAATAAAACCCTCGAGGCATTAGAAATTGGTTTAGTAGATCCATCTTCCATTCTGTGTAGAAGCACCACTCCTGAACCGTATTTGCTCGCATCTGCCGCTACAATTAAATCCTTTTTCAGATCGTAATGTGCTAATGCTAGATCCGATAACAAACATCTTTTAATTTTTGGAATGCTTCCTCACTTTCTTTTGTCCAGAGCCATTTTTATTCTTCTTCAATAATTCATTTAATGGTGCTCTTAGTTCGTGCATATTTAGGATATAAGAATTATAGTAGTTTGCTAGACTCAAGAATGACTAACTTCACTACATTGTCTGGTCTAGGCATGTCTCTAATTGCTTCTGCCATATTTGGGTTAGGTCTTCTACCTTTCCAATTAATTATTTGTCCCAAATATTCAATCTTGTTCATACCAAAATTACATTTTTTTCGAATACCTTCTGAATATAGTTTTTATGTTCTTCAACATTTTTGCTTCTTATCAAAATGTCGTCTAAATAAGCCATTGCAAAATCCAAGCCTGCTAGCATGGCATCCATAATTTGTTGGAATAAATTTGGTGCTACTTTCAACTCAAATGGCAATCATTTTAGGGAAAATAATCCTTTATGAGTATTCATTGTCAAGTATTTAGAACAATCTTCGTGGACTTTGACCTGCAAATATGCTTCTGATAAGTCAATTTTTGTGAAAATTTTTCCTCCATTTAACTTAGAAAATATTTCTTCAGGGGTAGAGAGTAGATAGTTATGATCCTTTAAGCAATCATTCAGTCCCGTTGAAAAATCCCCACATACCCTGATTTTTTTTATTTTTATTTTTCACATAAACTGTGGATGATGCCTATTCAGAGTATTCCATTTTTTTTTTTATTACTCTGATTTCTTCAAGTCTATTTAATTCTTTCTCGATGGTTTCTAATGCCGAATGCAGAACCTTCCTTTTGGGTTTAAACACCGGTTTCGCTTCATCTTTCAGTTCAAATTTCACTTCCGTTTTAGTGCAGCAACCCAAACCTTCAGAAAATACATTTTTAAAATCCTTCTTCAAATCCCCAACAAATCTTCCTGGCAGTTTGGGACTTTCAGATCCTGTCAAATTTACTCTTTTGCAAAATGAGTTTATTGGTTTCTCCCATAAATTGAAAAGTATCATCAAATCTATACCTACATTTTACATACATTTTAGTTTGTTCTATACTTTCATTCAGGGTCACATTCATATAAATTCCACCCTAAAATTTTAATCTATTTCCACCCTAAAATTTTAATCTATTTGCAATTTTCTTAGTATTTTGCAGCTTTGGAGAACCAATTTTCTTCGATGTTGTTTCATCAATTAAGAATATGTCACTTCCAGTATCCAAAAGACAGTTTACTTTCCAACCATTAATTCTAGCTTCAATATATTTCCTTTTTTGACCATACATGGAATCTTATTTAGAATCAATGGTCTTTATTTCAGGCTTACAGTATTTCTCCTTTTTGCATACTGTTGACTTGTGTCCTTTACGCCCGCACTTCTAGCATATTTTACTTTTGAAGTGGCACTCTTTTGTGAAGTGATTCTTTTGTGAAGTGATTCTTTCCTCCACACGTCTTACAGTATTTTTTTACATAGTGGTTGCCTTGCTTTACCCTTTGTATTTTGTTAACATTTCTCTCTTCGATACTAGTATTATCCTGTTTTAAATTTAACAGTTTCTGGCATTCCTCAGTAACTTTCTGTAAGGTTATTTCTATGTCTTGGTTCATAATGGATAATATCCTAGAATGCATCTCTTTATCCTTCGAGGATGTTAACCCTTGCACAAATATCAAGCATTTAAACATGTCCTCTTTTAGGTCTTTCTGTTGTATAGCCGGGTGTTCATATTGGGGAGACATATATCGGACACATTTTAAAGAGAGACGGAGACAGTCATTACTTATGATAGAGAGGGGGACACATTACTTAGATGGTTTATGCACAAAGTCCATTATAACGATGAGTGGACACAATGTTCATATAAAGTATGTTTTACATTACCTTTAATTGTTGAAAACGCAGTTACAAAATATGTGTTCTTTTATTACATTCGGTCATTTGCAATGATGATTGGTTCGAGGAATTCAAAGATGACTACATGATTAAAACTTTCTAACCCTTCGCTTCCAAAGGGGGACCCTCCTCTGATTTGATCTGGACTCGACTGCCTCCTGTCCCCCATCTGTCCAACTCTGTCTAATATCCTAAAACTAGCAAACTATATTGAGAATTCATTTTCTGCTATGACGTCATGCACATGTCCAAGAACGTCCTGAACTCATGTGGCTTAAACATGCATGGTTTACACATGTCCAACCCATTTCTGCAGACAAAGAATTCGTTCTTCTAACTGACCTTATTTTAATTCAGTTTTCATAAAAAGAATTGAATAATTAAATTCCTTTTCAAACAACATATCTAAACTATTTTATGTGAAAACTGAACAATGCGAAAATTCCATTTCTGAACCTATTCCTGAACCTTGCTTACGAGGTTCGAATCTCAGTCTATCTAATCTCATTTTTACTTATCTAATGTGTTTCTTACAAGAAAAGAGAGACCTTTCTTGTAACATCCCTCTCCTCATTTTCAAAAATGTACATATTTTTTAATTCTAGTACATTTTTCTCTATATCTATATAACCACTTGGCTAAGACAGATCAGGCCCCCACCCCACCCCACAAAAAACTCCTTTAGTCAGCCCTTTTCAACTGACTTCATAATTTTATTTTTCTTTTAGATCAGAATCTCTCTGATCTTCCTGGCATTTACTTTTTGGGTGTAGGGTATTCCTCCCCTGATCCACGTCAGCTGCTTCATCCAGCCACTCTTATGCCGTAAATTGAGGTCTCACTTTACCTCTATCGAAATCGACGACTTCTTTTGTCCAAAAGTGTCCTGATCATTTCTTTCGCCTGGTTGTTCTAATTATGGATTTGTTTCATTTTGTAACTATCTTATCTTTTGGGACATTCTCAAAGGTCATTTACTTAAATCTTTGTGGTTGGTTTCCAATTATTAAGATATACGTTTGCATCACACTGACTCGTTCAGATTTCCCTGCTTGGACCCTTGGAACTTGATGAAGACTTAGAAAATATCACCCTTAACTAAATAACCTCCATCCCTGCGCCACAATTCCTATTTGTACACTAAATTCTAACTATGGCTTCTGTGATTTTTTCTTTTTTTCCTCATCAGAGCTTCCAAGATTCAGCAGAGATATCCCACATTCATGCATCTCTAAAAAAAAAAAAAAAAAAAAAAAAAATATAAGGTTATATTTTCTTACGTTCCTACGGTATATTTTACTTTTCTCTCACCTCATAATGCTATATGTGATTTGCCTATGGTACTAACTCTCATAGTCCTGTTGGTACCCTAAGGATTCTCGTATCCTTCACCGCCTGCCTTTAATTTATTGAGCCAAGACTTACTACCCTGCTTGGAGCCGTCACTTGTGGCCAGCTTATTAGCACCCAATTTTCACAGGATCCATTATTTTTTTTGAACAAGCATTTCTAATGCTTACCCGGCAAGCTACACATCTTGCAAAAAAATGTTTATGGACTTTAAAAAAATACAAAAAGCAAATATCAAAAAAGAAAATGTCTCTTTTGGCTTATCACATCTCAAAAACTCTCAAAATAACTGTTTACATAATTTTCTATTTTATCCCTCTCTAAAATTCTAACTTATTTCTAGGCCAACCATCTGTCTCGATAACGTTTCATTTTCCTATGACTTGTTTCTTTCCATTTTAATGTATCTACCTAATTATGACTTTGAATTCCTGTCGTAAAAATACAATAACAGTATACATTGAAGAGTTTACAATATTATAAAAACATTTTCAAAAAAATACATTAATACATTATACATTTAACTATGATTTATACAAAACTTTGATCAACTTTTTTTTTCTGTTACAACAAAGTCCGTCAAACAAAATTGTCCCTTTTCTTTTCGAAAAAAAAAAAAAATACATTAACAGCTGAAAAGTTCAACTATAAACAGAAAAATGCTTTTCATTTCTGCATCTTTTTTTGACAATTTAAGTATTTCGTTCTGAACAATAACAAACACGATTTAAAGTACATTTCAGTTTACATGTCACAAAATGTTTATTAACAGGTGACCTTAAACAATTCCGCTCTGACCCATATTTTCAACAATAAAATTAATGACACTGATTTGTTTTCTTTACAATGTGTATTATTATTATTTTTTTTTCACATTCTCTGTATCTTTTAAAAACAAAACAATTTACAAGTGAATGTCGGTCTATTTCAATTGATTTCTACGCAATGTAAGATAATGCTAACATGTAACAATAAACGAAGCATTGACCGATCAGTGTGTGTTTTGCTTTTATTTTAACCCTTTTCATCACACTGAAAGATAATTCGTTAACAACATGTGAAAAAAAAAAAAAAAAGCAACAAACTTTCATTAAAAATGTATTGACCCGGTATTACTAAGGTATTACCAAGGATGTAATGCAATCTTAGCCATTGAATCTTTTTGTTTGCACATTTTAAAACTTATATAGAAAATAAAATAAAGTTTTAGCTATAATATAAACAACTCTTATAATATTTGTCACGTAAAATATAAGTAATTACTTTTACTGATTTTTATTTTTTTAGTTATGAGTTAAAAATGTTTTTATAAACTGTAGTGAAGTACGTTAGGGTCAATGACATGGTATAACAATAAATTTGTTTGGAAAGTACGTTAGGGTCAATGACATGGTATAACAATAATAAATTTGTTTGGAAAGTTTTTTGCTAATTTTTGTTACAGATTTTTTTATGGAACAAACAAGGCATGAAGCTACTTTTTTTTTCTTTAAATTCCATTTTCACCCCAAACAATGCACAGTGCCACTTTGATGTAGGGAGCTACTATCGGAGATATAGGTGGCAGGGATATTATGTAGGGAGTTGAGCAGCAAGATGTCTGTTCACATTACACTTGAACTTCTGCATGTCAGTTCAGTTTGGAAAACAGGAACCCAGAAAGGAGTTTCAGAGTTTAGCACTTCTGGGGAAGAAACTATTAGAGTAAAAGGCTTTCTTACATCTAGGGATCTCTACTGTGTAGGGGTGGGATTTTGCTGATTGGCGGGAGTATATATGTGGGGGTACAAAGGCTTGTAGTTTGTTGGAGCATCCACCATTAAAATACTTGTAAAACAGGCGGAGGGATGCAACATTTCATTGATGCAACTGAGGTTGAAGCTTGGATGACAGCTCAGGACCTATTAGATTGGGTACTCTCTTTTGAACCCTGTCCAGGAATGAGAGACTAGTAGCAGATACATCAGCCCAAATGTGACCACAATACTCCATACATGGGCGAATGGTTGCCTGGAGTATTTTGTTTGACGGACTTTGTTGTAACAGAAAAAAAAAGTTGATCAAAGTTTTGTATAAATCATAATTAAATGTATAATGTATTAATGTATTTTTTTGAAAATGTTTTTATAATATTGTAAACTCTTAAATGTATACTGTTATTGTATTTTTAGTACAGGATGCTTTCAGGCGTAAGTAACTTTCTAGCATGGTAGAGAGAGCCCACCGTCCTTGCAATGCCTTTGGCAATGCTCTCAATGTATCTGATCGAACTCATGTTCCCTGTGAACGTTAACTGAGGAGTTTTAAAGAAGTACTTTAGCCATAGCTAAACTTGATGTAAGATAATGGTAAAAAGAGGAAAGAAGTTAGAATTGCTTTAAGACAAACCAAGTCTGAAAGACATCCCACCATGAACGTTCAAGTTCCTTAACTCTAAACAGTCTAACAAAAAAATAAGCCCTTCGAGATCCCAAATAGAGAAGTAAGAAATTACATGATTGGCTGACAAAATAGTCTACCCCAAAACTGGTCAAGTGGCTGATCAGAAATCAGTATTTTTATCAGAATGCAGTTAATTTTTTTATACTTAAAGAAGCTGCAAGAGCAAAACATATCGTCTTCTTATATTGCTTTAATAGTAATGGAAGGTTGAATTTTTTTTATCGTTGACAAATTGCAGATGCAAATGTGCAACTTGATCTAAAGATTTGATTACACATCATCTGTTTATTATAAATTCTATTGTTGTGAAATTGACGTTTTATTCTCACTGTTAGCACCACATAATTAATTTAAAAATTAATTAAAACACAATGGAAATCAAACATCATTTTGCACCTGTTTTAGAGGAAGCACTTGATTTTTTAACAAGAGTTCCTCTCCAGTTTTAGACTGTCATTGACAGCTTGAAACATTACGCTGAAGAGCTGTTATATGATGAAACTGCTGATGACTTTTTTTTTTTTCAATTTTCTTATGTACATGGGATATCCTACTGGATGCCAAACAGTCACTCGCTATTTCATACATTCAAACTGTCTCTTTACATGCAATTGTTTTATAACATATTCATATAGCTATAAACGAAGTATTTATACATATAGCTATAAACGAAGTATTTTCACATATAGCTATAAACGAAGTATTTTCACATATAGCTATAAACGAAGTATTTACACATATAGCTATAAACGAAGTATTTTCACATATAGCTATAAACGAAGTATTTACACATATAGCTATAAACGAAGTATTTACACATATAGTCATAAACAAAGTATTTACACATATAGCTATAAACAAAGTATTTACACATATAGATATAGATGATAGGAAAAAGAGTTCAGATAGTGAATGGGTAAGCAGGTGTGCGGGAGTACAAGATGTAATAAAATGTGTAAGGAAAGTCCTTTAAAAAAAGAATTACTGCGCCCTCTGTAGATGTATAAGGAAAAATTAAAGATGGCGCCCGACTCTCTCTCTTTAACACGGTAAGTTCAGGAAAAGATGTTATAAATGTTGCAGCAATTCAATAACCATTATACACCGGTTCTGCACGGAATCCAACTGGCAAGGTGCCTAGACGGACGCGAACGGTTACTCAGACCGGACCCAACAACGGTAAAATATCCTCACACGGCACGAGAAGCAACAGCCACACGATTCCCCGGCCAACTCAATCATCGCTCTCCCCACGTCTTTTTCATCACCCGCTTTTATCGTCGTTGTAGGCCGGCAAATTTGCATATTGCGAGAATTCGTGTGACTTTGCGAGACATCATACTTTACAAAAGACGGCAGCGGCCATCTTGGTCTTTCTTTTCTATTTTTGGTCGGTAACGCTGAGCTGGTCTCGAGGTAAGTATTTTTCCCCTCATCCGTCTCTCCCACGTACCCACACAACACGCAAACATGCGGGCGCTTATCTCCTGGATGCACGTTACACAAGACATACCCATGTGTCAGACCCAGGCGGGGTAGACAGTAAGAGGAAAACAAGAAAAGTAGACAGTAAGAGGAAGACAAGAAAAGTAGACAGTACGAGGAAGACAAGAAAAGTAGACAGTAAGAGGAAGACAAGAAAAGTAGACAGTAAGAGGAAGACAAGAAAAGTAGACAGTAAGAGGAAGACAAGAAAAGTAGACAGTAAGAGGAAGACAAGAAAAGTAGACAGTAAGAGGAAAACAAGAAAAGTAGACAGTAAGAGGAAGACAAGAAAAGTAGACAGTAAGAGGAAGACAAGAAAAGTAGACAGTACGAGGAAGACAAGAAAAGTAGACAGTACGAGGAAGACAAGAAAAGTAGACAGTACGAGGAAGACAAGAAAAGTAGACAGTAAGAGGAAAACAAGAAAAGTAGACAGTAAGAGGAAAACAAGAAAAGTAGACAGTAAGAGGAAAACAAGAAAAGTAGACAGTAAGAGGAAGACAAGAAAAGTAGACAGTACGAGGAAGACAAGAAGAGTAGACAGTAAGAGGAAAACAAGAAAAGTAGACAGTAAGAGGAAGACAAGAAAAGTAGACAGTACGAGGAAGACAAGAAAAGTAGACAGTAAGAGGAAAACAAGAAAAGTAGACAGTAAGAGGAAAACAAGAAAAGTAGACAGTAAGAGGAAAACAAGAAAAGTAGACAGTAAGAGGAAAACAAGAAAAGTAGACAGTAAGAGGAAAACAAGAAAAGTAGACAGTAAGAGGAAAACAAGAAAAGTAGACAGTAAGAGGAAAACAAGAAAAGTAGACAGTAAGAGGAAAACAAGAAAAGTAGACAGTAAGAGGAAGACAAGAAAAGTAGACAGTAAGAGGAAAACAAGAAAAGTAGACAGTAAGAGGAAAACAAGAAAAGTAGACAGTAAGAGGAAAACAAGAAAAGTAGACAGTAAGAGGAAAACAAGAAAAGTAGACAGTAAGAGGAAAACAAGAAAAGTAGACAGTAAGAGGAAAACAAGAAAAGTAGACAGTAAGAGGAAGACAAGAAAAGTAGACAGTAAGAGGAAAACAAGAAAAGTAGACAGTAAGAGGAAAACAAGAAAAGTAGACAGTACGAGGAAGACAAGAAAAGTAGACAGTACGAGGAAGACAAGAAAAGTAGACAGTACGAGGAAGACAAGAAAAGTAGACAGTACGAGGAAGACAAGAAAAGTAGACAGTACGAGGAAAACAAGAAAAGTAGACAGTACGAGGAAGACAAGAAAAGTAGACAGTACGAGGAAGACAAGAAAAGTAGACAGTACGAGGAAAACAAGAAAAGTAGACAGTAAGAGGAAAACAAGAAAAGTAGACAGTAAGAGGAAAACAAGAAAAGTAGACAGTAAGAGGAAAACAAGAAAAGTAGACAGTAAGAGGAAGACAAGAAAAGTAGACAGTACGAGGAAGACAAGAAGAGTAGACAGTAAGAGGAAAACAAGAAAAGTAGACAGTAAGAGGAAAACAAGAAAAGTAGACAGTAAGAGGAAAACAAGAAAAGTAGACAGTAAGAGGAAAACAAGAAAAGTAGACAGTAAGAGGAAAACAAGAAAAGTAGACAGTAAGAGGAAAACAAGAAAAGTAGACAGTAAGAGGAAGACAAGAAAAGTAGACACTAAGAGGAAGACAAGAAAAGTAGACACTAAGAGGAAGACAAGAAAAGTAGACAGTAAGAGGAAGACAAGAAAAGTAGACAGTAAGAGGAAGACAAGAAAAGTAGACAGTAAGAGGAAGACAAGAAAAGTAGACAGTAAGAGGAAAACAAGAAAAGTAGACAGTAAGAGGAAGACAAGAAAAGTAGACAGTAAGAGGAAGACAAGAAAAGTAGACAGTACGAGGAAGACAAGAAAACTAGACAGTACGAGGAAGACAAGAAAAGTAGACAGTACGAGGAAGACAAGAAAAGTAGACAGTAAGAGGAAAACAAGAACAGTAGACAGTAAGAGGAAAACAAGAACAGTAGACAGTAAGAGGAAGACAAAAAAAGTAGACAGTAAGAGGAAGACAAGAAAAGTAGACAGTAAGAGGAAGACAAGAAAAGTAGACAATAAGAGGAAAACAAGAAAAGTAGACAGTACGAGGAAGACAAGAAA
This sequence comes from Euprymna scolopes, assembly GCF_053919585.1. NCBI lineage: Eukaryota > Metazoa > Mollusca > Cephalopoda > Sepiida > Sepiolidae > Euprymna > Euprymna scolopes. Next base: position 20,491,216 of record NC_136520.1, read on the forward strand.
AGTAGACAGTACGAGGAAGACAAGAAAAGTAGACAGTACGAGGAAGACAAGAAAAGTAGACAGTACGAGGAAGACAAGAAAAGTAGACAGTAAGAGGAAAACAAGAAAAGTAGACAGTAAGAGGAAGACAAGAAAAGTAGACAGTAAGAGGAAAACAAGAAAAGTAGACAGTAAGAGGAAAACAAGAAAAGTAGACAGTACGAGGAAGACAAGAAAAGTAGACAGTACGAGGAAGACAAGAAAAGTAGACAGTACGAGGAAGACAAGAAAAGTAGACAGTACGAGGAAGACAAGAAAAGTAGACAGTACGAGGAAAACAAGAAAAGTAGACAGTACGAGGAAGACAAGAAAAGTAGACAGTACGAGGAAGACAAGAAAAGTAGACAGTACGAGGAAAACAAGAAAAGTAGACAGTAAGAGGAAAACAAGAAAAGTAGACAGTAAGAGGAAAACAAGAAAAGTAGACAGTAAGAGGAAAACAAGAAAAGTAGACAGTAAGAGGAAAACAAGAAAAGTAGACAGTAAGAGGAAAACAAGAAAAGTAGACAGTAAGAGGAAAACAAGAAAAGTAGACAGTAAGAGGAAAACAAGAAAAGTAGACAGTAAGAGGAAAACAAGAAAAGTAGACAGTAAGAGGAAAACAAGAAAAGTAGACAGTAAGAGGAAAACAAGAAAAGTAGACAGTAAGAGGAAAACAAGAAAAGTAGACAGTAAGAGGAAAACAAGAAAAGTAGACAGTAAGAGGAAAACAAGAAAAGTAGACAGTAAGAGGAAAACAAGAAAAGTAGACAGTAAGAGGAAAACAAGAACAGTAGACAGTAAGAGGAAAACAAGAACAGTAGACAGTAAGAGGAAGACAAAAAAAGTAGACAGTAAGAGGAAGACAAGAAAAGTAGTAAGTAAGAGGAAAACAAGAAAAGTAGACAGTAAGAGGAAAACAAGAAAAGTAGACAGTAAGAGGAAAACAAGAAAAGTAGACAGTAAGAGGAAGACGAGAAAAGTAGACAGTAAGAGGAAGACGAGAAAAGTAGACAGTACGAGGAAGACAAGAAAAGTAGACAGTACGAGGAAGACAAGAAAAGTAGACAGTAAGAGGAAAACAAGAAAAGTAGACAGTAAGAGGAAAACAAGAAAAGTAGACAGTAAGAGGAAAACAAGAAAAGTAGACAGTAAGAGGAAGACAAGAAAAGTAGACAGTAAGAGGAAAACAAGAAAAGTAGACAGTAAGAGGAAAACAAGAAAAGTAGACAGTACGAGGAAGACAAGAAAAGTAGACAGTAAGAGGAAGACAAGAAAAGTAGAGAGTAAGAGGAAAACAAGAAAAGTAGAGAGTAAGAGGAAAACAAGAAAAGTAGACAGTAAGAGGAAAACAAGAAAAGTAGACAGTAAGAGGAAAACAAGAAAAGTAGACAGTAAGAGGAAAACAAGAAAAGTAGACAGTAAGAGGAAAACAAGAAAAGTAAACAGTAAGAGGAAAACAAGAAAAGTAGACAGTAAGAGGAAAACAAGAAAAGTAGACAGTAAGAGGAAAACAAGAAAAGTAGACAGTAAGAGGAAAACAAGAAAAGTAGACAGTACGAGGAAGACAAGAAAAGTAGACAGTACGAGGAAGACAAGAAAAGTAGACAGTACGAGGAAAACAAGAAAAGTAGACAGTAAGAGGAAAACAAGAAAAGTAGACAGTAAGAGGAAAACAAGAAAAGTAGACAGTAAGAGGAAAACAAGAAAAGTAGACAGTAAGAGGAAAACAAGAAAAGTAGACAGTAAGAGGAAAACAAGAAAAGTAGACAGTAAGAGGAAAACAAGAAAAGTAGACAGTAAGAGGAAAACAAGAAAAGTAGACAGTAAGAGGAAAACAAGAAAAGTAGACAGTAAGAGGAAAACAAGAAAAGTAGACAGTAAGAGGAAAACAAGAAAAGTAGACAGTAAGAGGAAAACAAGAAAAGTAGACACTAAGAGGAAGACAAGAAAAGTAGACAGTAAGAGGAAGACAAGAAAAGTAGACAGTAAGAGGAAAACAAGAAAAGTAGACAGTAAGAGGAAAACAAGAAAAGTAGACAGTAAGAGGAAAACAAGAAAAGTAGACAGTACGAGGAAGACAAGAAAAGTAGACAGTAAGAGGAAAACAAGAAAAGTAGACAGTAAGAGGAAAACAAGAAAAGTAGACAGTAAGAGGAAAACAAGAAAAGTAGACAGTAAGAGGGAAACAAGAAAAGTAGACAGTAAGAGGAAAACAAGAAAAGTAGACAGTAAGAGGAAGACAAGAAAAGTAGACAGTAAGAGGAAGACAAGAAAAGTAGACAGTACGAGGAAGACAAGAAAAGTAGACAGTAAGAGGAAAACAAGAAAAGTAGACAGTAAGAGGAAAACAAGAAAAGTAGACAGTACGAGGAAGACAAGAAAAGTAGACAGTAAGAGGAAAACAAGAAAAGTAGAGAGTAAGAGGAAAACAAGAAAAGTAGACAGTAAGAGGAAAACAAGAAAAGTAGACAGTAAGAGGAAAACAAGAAAAGTAGACAGTAAGAGGAAAACAAGAAAAGTAGAGAGTAAGAGGAAAACAAGAAAAGTAGACAGTACGAGGAAGACAAGAAAAGTAGACAGTAAGAGGAAAACAAGAAAAGTAGACAGTAAGAGGAAAACAAGAAAAGTAGACAGTAAGAGGAAAACAAGAAAAGTAGACAGTAAGAGGAAAACAAGAAAAGTAGAGAGTAAGAGGAAAACAAGAAAAGTAGACAGTACGATTAAGACAAGAAAAGTAGACAGTAAGAGGAAAACAAGAAAAGTAGACAGTAAGAGGAAAACAAGAAAAGTAGACAGTAAGAGGAAAACAAGAAAAGTAGACAGTAAGAGGAAAACAAGAAAAGTAGACAGTAAGAGTAAAACAAGAAAAGTAGACAGTACGAGGAAGACAAGAAAAGTAGACAGTAAGAGGAAAACAAGAAAAGTAGACAGTAAGAGGAAGACAAGAAAAGTAGACAGTAAGAGGAAAACAAGAAAAGTAGACAGTAAGAGGAAAACAAGAAAAGTAGACAGTAAGAGGGAAACAAGAAAAGTAGACAGTAAGAGGGAAACAAGAAAAGTAGACAGTAAGAGGAAAACAAGAAAAGTAGACAGTAAGAGGAAAACAAGAAAAGTAGACAGTAAGAGGAAAACAAGAAAAGTAGACAGTAAGAGGAAAACAAGAAAAGTAGACAGTAAGAGGAAAACAAGAAAAGTAGACAGTAAGAGGAAAACAAGAAAAGTAGACAGTAAGAGGAAAACAAGAAAAGTAGACAGTAAGAGGAAAACAAGAAAAGTAGACAGTAAGAGGAAGACAAGAAAAGTAGACAGTACGAGGAAGACAAGAAAAGTAGACAGTAAGAGGAAAACAAGAAAAGTAGACAGTAAGAGGAAAACAAGAAAAGTAGACAGTAAGAGGAAAACAAGTAGACAGTAAGAGGAAAACAAGAAAAGTAGACAGTACGATGAAGACAAGAAAAGTAGACAGTAAGAGGAAAACAAGGAAAGTAGACAGTAAGAGGAAAACAAGAAAAGTAGACAGTAAGAGGAAAACAAGAAAAGTAGACAGTAAGAGGAAAACAAGAAAAGTAGACAGTAAGAGGAAGACAAGAAAAGTAGACAGTACGAGGAAGACAAGAAAAGTAGACAGTAAGAGGAAAACAAGAAAAGTAGACAGTAAGAGGAAGACAAGAAAAGTAGACAGTAAGAGGAAGACAAGAAAAGTAGACAGTAAGAGGAAAACAAGAAAAGTAGACAGTAAGAGGAAAACAAGAAAAGTAGACAGTAAGAGGAAAACAAGAAAAGTAGACAGTAAGAGGAAAACAAGAAAAGTAGACAGTAAGAGGAAAACAAGAAAAAGCTAAAAATCGTTGGTTGAAATCGGAGTGTGGATTGTAGGATGGATTTTAAAACCAAGAGAAAATCTTCAATCTTTCTGTACAACTCTTTGGATGTGCCCACCACACTAGCATGAATGCTGATAGCATTTAAGCATAAAGTGAAATTTATGACACTGTAATTCCTAAGGTTAGCAGTGGATGAAGGAAGTTAAAAAAACTTGTGTCATTATTAACCAGCAGAACGTTACCACTGTTGAGCAGTCTAGCGAACATGTGAATGCAGTGTGCTGATGGAAGTGAAATCTTCTAAGTGAAAGCAGGAAAGGAAATGATAAGTTGAGCTAAAGATACAAGTTGGAAATCAATTTGCAACAGGTGAACAGCATGTAAAACAGATATCAAACAAAAGATGATGATGATGATGATGGTTTTAAACATAAAGACAATCAAGAAGATAGGGCAGACAGACAAAATCAATTTTATCAATTAGATTAGAATTTTCACAAATAATGGAATTGTTTGAGTCGTAACGTTAGTCAAAGATTGCATTTTTTGTAAAACAGTCGTTCAGTTATGCAACGTTTTCCTGCCTTCCCCTTCCTTTCAGTTTTTTTTTTTACATAGGCGTCACCACTTACCAAGGCCGATAGGCCACTCAAGGATAAGGGTTAAAGAGTGTACAGTAGTCAAAAGGACAATATAGTAATCGATAGTAATGGAAGTTCGGTAAATTTGTTAACTTAAGTGGAACGGCTCATCAGAAACTTGTTCACGTTGGACTTGAAGACAACCATATTATAGACAGCTGGAAAGCAGGAAAACGGAAGACAATTCCACAGGTGTGCAGTTCTAAGAAAAAAGCTTTGATCATGGAATCTATGTTTAGGTTTAGGCACAGATAAAGAGTGGGGAAAATTATTGATAGTGTTTTCAACTAGTCTAGTGTTTCTTGTGAAAGTTTGGCGAGGGGGGACCATAGATTGAAGCTCAGTCAAACACTTTCCATTAAAATAACGATAAAGCAGAGACAAACTCGCAACATCTCTTCTGTGAAATAGAGGTTGCAGCGAAGAGAAAAGGACATCTCCCACCAGGCCACTAAGTCTATTTTGAACCCTATCAAGGCAGGACAAGTCTTTTCTAGCAGCTCCTGCCCATATGTGGCAACAGTATTCCATCCTTGGACGTATCTGGCTCTTATATAGATAGAATTTCATCAGCAGTGAGATATCTACTGGATCGATAGAAGGATCCGACCATTTTTCCAGCGGCCTTGGCAACAGATTTGATGTACGTATTCCATTTAAGATCAGGAGTAAAGGTCAAGCCCAGAAGCCTGTCAAAACTTGAGGCCTCTCCAAGACAAGAGCCATTCATTTTAATTGATGCCAGATGGGGATCAGAACGTTGATGATGTAGAGATAGAAGCTTGGTTTTAGATGCATTAAAAGTAACCAGCCACTCCTTTCCCCATTGTACAACGTGATCAAGATCAGAGGAGAGAGAATTGGAGAGAACTTGGTCGTTTACTGTCTTAGATGTGCTAACATAGATGGTAGTGTCGTCAGCAAAAATGTCTACGAATGATGTAAGGATGTGATTTGGAAGATCATTAATGTAGATCAGGAAAAGAGTTGGGCCCAGGATGGACCCCTGAGGGACTCCAGCATTTATACTGTGAGCTTCTGATTTTTGCCCATCAACTACTACTCTTATGAACCTATCAGAGAGAAATGATTTAATAATTGAGAAGACATTTCCAGCTATACCATCGCTGGAGATCTTGTGAAGTAAACCTTTATGCCATACCCTATCAAAGGCCTTTGATATGTCAAGAGCAATTGCCGTAGAAAGATTGCCTCTGTCGAGAGATTCGCTAATCCTATGAGATATAACTGTAAGAACATCTGCTGTAGATCTAGCAGAACGGAAACCATATTGTGTGTCATTAAGAAGGTTATTTTTGATGAGATGGTTGATTACATCTCTATCAAACACAGATTCCAGCAACTTACTCATGACGCACAGGAGACTTATTGGCCTGTACTGAGAGGGGGATGAACGATCACCTGAATTCTTAAATAGAGGACATACTGATGAGATTTTCCAGGGTGATGGGAAGCAATTCTCCTTAAGACAACGTTTAAACAGTTTTGTAAGTATGGGCGCTAGTTCTGGTTGAAGTTTTTTGAGTACTATAATTGGAATACCGTAAGGGCCGGTTGCTTTACTGGAATCAAGGTTTTTGATTATGCAACGTTTTCCTGCCTTCCCCCTTCCTTTCAGTTATGCAACGTTTTCCTGCCTTCCCCTTCCTTTCAGTTATGCAACGTTTTCCTACCTTCCACCTTCCTTTCAGTTATGCAACGTTTTCCTGCCTTCCCCTTCCTTTCAGTGTTGCAACGTTTTCCTGGCTTCCCCTTCCTTTTAGTTATGCAACGTTTTCCTGGCTTCCCCTTCCTTTCAGTTATGCAACGTTTTCCTGGCTTCCCCTTCCTTTCAGTTATGCAACGTTTTCCTGCCTTCCCCTTCCTTTCAGTTATGCAACGTTTTCCTGCCTTCCCCTTCCTTTCAGTTATGCAACGTTTTCCTACCTTCCCCCTTCCTTTCAGTTATGCAACGTTTTCCTGCCTTCCCCTTCCTTTCAGTGTTGCAACGTTTTCCTGGCTTCCCCTTCCTTTCAGTTATGCAACGTTTTCCTGGCTTCCCCTTCCTTTCAGTTATGCAACGTTTTCCTGGCTTCCCCTTCCTTTCAGTTATGCAACGTTTTCCTGCCTTCCCCTTCCTTTCAGTTATGCAACGTTTTCCTGCCTTCCCCTTCCTTTCAGTTATGCAACGTTTTCCTGCCTTCCCCTTCCTTTCAGTTATGCAACGTTTTCCTACCTTCCCCCTTCCTTTCAGTTATGCAACGTTTTCCTGCCTTCCCCTTCCTTTCAGTGTTGCAACGTTTTCCTGCCTTCCCCTTCCTTTCAGTTATGCAACGTTTTCCTGCCTTCCCCCTTCCTTTCAGTTATGCAACGTTTTCCTACCTTCCCCCTTCCTTTCAGTTATGCAACGTTTTCCTACCTTCCTCTTCCTTTCAGTTATGCAACGTTTTCCTGCCTTCCCCCTTCCTTTCAGTTATGCAACGTTTTCCTACCTTCCCCCTTCCTTTCAGTTATGCAACGTTTTCCTGCCTTCCCCTTCCTTTCAGTTATGCAACGTTTTCCTGCCTTCCCCCTTCCTTTCAGTTATGCAACGTTTTCCTACCTTCCCCCTTCCTTTCAGTTATGCAACGTTTTCCTGCTTTCCCCTTCCTTTCAGTTATGCAACGTTTTCCTACCTTCCCCCTTCCTTTCAGTTATGCAACGTTTTCCTACCTTCCCCCTTCCTTTCAGTTATGCAACGTTTTCCTGCCTTCCCCCTTCCTTTCAGTTATGCAACGTTTTCCTGCCTTCCCCCTTCCTTTCAGTTATGCAACGTTTTCCTGGCTTCCCCTTCCTTTCAGTTATGCAACGTTTTCCTACCTTCCCCCTTCCTTTCAGTTATGCAACGTTTTCCTGCCTTCCCCTTCCTTTCAGTGTTGCAACGTTTTCCTGCCTTCCCCTTCCTTTCAGTGTTGCAACGTTTTCCTGCCTTCCCCTTCCTTTCAGTTATGCAACGTTTTCCTGCCTTCCCCCTTCCTTTCAGTTATGCAACGTTTTCCTACCTTCCACCTTCCTTTCAGTTATGCAACGTTTTCCTACCTTCCCCCTTCCTTTCAGTTATGCAACGTTTTCCTGCTTTCCCCTTCCTTTCAGTTATGCAACGTTTTCCTACCTTCCCCCTTCCTTTCAGTTATGCAACGTTTTCCTGCCTTCCCCCTTCCTTTCAGTTATGCAACGTTTTCCTACCTTCCCCCTTCCTTTCAGTTATGCAACGTTTTCCTACCTTCCCCCTTCCTTTCAGTTATGCAACGTTTTCCTGCTTTCCCCTTCCTTTCAGTTATGCAACGTTTTCCTGCCTTCCCCCTTCCTTTCAGTTATGCAACGTTTTCCTGCCTTCCCCCTTCCTTTCAGTTATGCAACGTTTTCCTGCTTTCCCCTTCCTTTCAGTTATGCAACGTTTTCCTGGCTTCCCCTTCCTTTCAGTTATGCAACGTTTTCCTGGCTTCCCCCTTCCTTTCAGTTATGCAACGTTTTCCTGGCTTCCCCTTCCTTTTAGTTATGCAACGTTTTCCTGGCTTCCCCCTTCCTTTCAGTTATGCAACGTTTTCCTGGCTTCCCCTTCCTTTCAGTTATGCAACGTTTTCCTGCCTTCCCCCTTCCTTTCAGTTATGCAACGTTTTCCTACCTTCCCCCTTCCTTTCAGTTATGCAACGTTTTCCTGCCTTCCCCTTCCTTTCAGTTATGCAACGTTTTCCTGGCTTCCCCTTCCTTTCAGTTATGCAACGTTTTCCTGGCTTCCCCTTCCTTTCAGTTATGCAACGTTTTCCTGGCTTCCCCCTTCCTTTTAGTTATGCAACGTTTTCCTGGCTTCCCCTTCCTTTCAGTTATGCAACGTTTTCCTGGCTTCCCCTTCCTTTTAGTTATGCAACGTTTTCCTGGCTTCCCCTTCCTTTTAGTTATGCAACGTTTTCCTGGCTTCCCCCTTCCTTTCAGTTATGCAACGTTTTCCTGGCTTCCCTCTTCCTTTCAGTTATGCAACGTTTTCCTGGCTTCCCCTTCCTTTCAGTTATGCAACGTTTTCCTGGCTTCCCCTTCCTTTCAGTTATGCAACGTTTTCCTGGCTTCCCCTTCCTTTCAGTTATGCAACGTTTTCCTGGCTTCCCCTTCCTTTCAGTTATGCAACGTTTTCCTGGCTTCCCCTTCCTTTCAGTTATGCAACGTTTTCCTGGCTTCCCCTTCCTTTCAGTTATGCAACGTTTTCCTGGCTTCCCCTTCCTTTCAGTTATGCAACGTTTTCCTGGCTTCCCCTTCCTTTCAGTTATGCAACGTTTTCCTGGCTTCCCCTTCCTTTCAGTTATGCAACGTTTTCCTGGCTTCCCCTTCCTTTCAGTTATGCAACGTTTTCCTACCTTCCCCTTCCTTTCAGTTATGCAACGTTTTCCTGGCTTCCCCCTTCCTTTCAGTTATGCAACGTTTTCCTGGCTTCCCCTTCCTTTCAGTTATGCAACGTTTTCCTACCTTCCCCTTCCTTTCAGTTATGCAACGTTTTCCTGGCTTCCCCTTCCTTTCAGTTATGCAACGTTTTCCTACCTTCCCCTTCCTTTCAGTTATGCAACGTTTTCCTGGCTTCCCCCTTCCTTTCAGTTATGCAACGTTTTCCTGGCTTCCCCTTCCTTTCAGTTATGCAACGTTTTCCTACCTTCCCCCTTCCTTTCAGTTATGCAACGTTTTCCTACCTTCCCCCTTCCTTTCAGTTATGCAACGTTTTCCTGGCTTCCCCTTCCTTTCAGTTATGCAACGTTTTCCTGGCTTCCCCTTCCTTTCAGTTATGCAACGTTTTCCTGGCTTCCCCTTCCTTTCAGTTATGCAACGTTTTCCTGGCTTCCCCTTCCTTTCAGTTATGCAACGTTTTCCTGGCTTCCCCTTCCTTTCAGTTATGCAACGTTTTCCTGGCTTCCCCTTCCTTTCAGTTATGCAACGTTTTCCTGCCTTCCCCCTTCCTTTCAGTTATGCAACGTTTTCCTGGCTTCCCCCTTCCTTTTAGTTATGCAACGTTTTCCTGGCTTCCCCTTCCTTTCAGTTATGCAACGTTTTCCTGGCTTCCCCTTCCTTTTAGTTATGCAACGTTTTCCTGGCTTCCCCTTCCTTTTAGTTATGCAACGTTTTCCTGGCTTCCCCCTTCCTTTCAGTTATGCAACGTTTTCCTGGCTTCCCCCTTCCTTTCAGTTATGCAACGTTTTCCTGGCTTCCCCTTCCTTTCAGTTATGCAACGTTTTCCTGGCTTCCCCTTCCTTTCAGTTATGCAACGTTTTCCTACCTTCCCCTTCCTTTCAGTTATGCAACGTTTTCCTACCTTCCCCTTCCTTTCAGTTATGCAACGTTTTCCTGGCTTCCCCTTCCTTTCAGTTATGCAACGTTTTCCTGGCTTCCCCTTCCTTTCAGTTATGCAACGTTTTCCTGGCTTCCACCTTCCTTTCAGTTATGCAACGTTTTCCTGGCTTCCCCCTTCCTTTCAGTTATGCAACGTTTTCCTGGCTTCCCCTTCCTTTCAGTTATGCAACGTTTTCCTACCTTCCCCTTCCTTTCAGTTATGCAACGTTTTCCTACCTTCCCCCTTCCTTTCAGTTATGCAACGTTTTCCTACCTTCCCCTTCCTTTCAGTTATGCAACGTTTTCCTGGCTTCCCCTTCCTTTCAGTTATGCAACGTTTTCCTGGCTTCCCCTTCCTTTCAGTTATGCAACGTTTTCCTGGCTTCCCCTTCCTTTCAGTTATGCAACGTTTTCCTACCTTCCCCCTTCCTTTCAGTTATGCAACGTTTTCCTACCTTCCCCTTCCTTTCAGTTATGCAACGTTTTCCTGGCTTCCCCTTCCTTTCAGTTATGCAACGTTTTCCTGGCTTCCCCTTCCTTTCAGTTATGCAACGTTTTCCTACCTTCCCCTTCCTTTCAGTTATGCAACGTTTTCCTGGCTTCCACCTTCCTTTCAGTTATGCAACGTTTTCCTGGCTTCCCCCTTCCTTTCAGTTATGCAACGTTTTCCTGGCTTCCCCTTCCTTTCAGTTATGCAACGTTTTCCTACCTTCCCCTTCCTTTCAGTTATGCAACGTTTTCCTGGCTTCCACCTTCCTTTCAGTTATGCAACGTTTTCCTGGCTTCCCCTTCCTTTCAGTTATGCAACGTTTTCCTACCTTCCCCTTCCTTTCAGTTATGCAACGTTTTCCTGGCTTCCCCTTCCTTTCAGTTATGCAACGTTTTCCTGGCTTCCCCTTCCTTTCAGTTATGCAACGTTTTCCTGGCTTCCCCTTCCTTTCAGTTATGCAACGTTTTCCTGGCTTCCCCTTCCTTTCAGTTATGCAACGTTTTCCTGGCTTCCCCTTCCTTTCAGTTATGCAACGTTTTCCTACCTTCCCCTTCCTTTCAGTTATGCAACGTTTTCCTGGCTTCCCCCTTCCTTTCAGTTATGCAACGTTTTCCTGGCTTCCCCTTCCTTTTAGTTATGCAACGTTTTCCTACCTTCCCCCTTCCTTTCAGTTATGCAACGTTTTCCTGGCTTCCCCTTCCTTTCAGTTATGCAACGTTTTCCTGGCTTCCCCTTCCTTTCAGTTATGCAACGTTTTCCTGGCTTCCCCTTCCTTTCAGTTATGCAACGTTTTCCTGGCTTCCCCTTCCTTTCAGTTATGCAACGTTTTCCTGGCTTCCCCTTCCTTTCAGTTATGCAACGTTTTCCTGGCTTCCCCTTCCTTTCAGTTATGCAACGTTTTCCTACCTTCCCCTTCCTTTCAGTTATGCAACGTTTTCCTGGCTTCCCCCTTCCTTTCAGTTATGCAACGTTTTCCTGGCTTCCCTTTCCTTTCAGTTATGCAACGTTTTCCTGGCTTCCCCTTCCTTTCAGTTATGCAACGTTTTCCTGGCTTCCCCTTCCTTTCAGTTATGCAACGTTTTCCTACCTTCCCCCTTCCTTTCAGTTATGCAACGTTTTCCTGGCTTCCCCTTCCTTTCAGTTATGCAACGTTTTCCTACCTTCCCCTTCCTTTCAGTTATGCAACGTTTTCCTACCTTCCCCCTTCCTTTCAGTTATGCAACGTTTTCCTGGCTTCCCCTTCCTTTCAGTTATGCAACGTTTTCCTGGCTTCCCCTTCCTTTCAGTTATTCAACGTTTTCCTGGCTTCCCCTTCCTTTCAGTTATGCAACGTTTTCCTGGCTTCCCCTTCCTTTCAGTTATGCAACGTTTTCCTACCTTCCCCTTCCTTTCAGTTATGCAACGTTTTCCTGGCTTCCACCTTCCTTTCAGTTATGCAACGTTTTCCTGGCTTCCCCTTCCTTTCAGTTATGCAACGTTTTCCTACCTTCCCCTTCCTTTCAGTTATGCAACGTTTTCCTGGCTTCCCCTTCCTTTCAGTTATGCAACGTTTTCCTGGCTTCCCCTTCCTTTCAGTTATGCAACGTTTTCCTGGCTTCCCCTTCCTTTCAGTTATGCAACGTTTTCCTGGCTTCCCCTTCCTTTCAGTTATGCAACGTTTTCCTACCTTCCCCTTCCTTTCAGTTATGCAACGTTTTCCTGCCTTCCCCCTTCCTTTCAGTTATGCAACGTTTTCCTACCTTCCCCTTCCTTTCAGTTATGCAACGTTTTCCTGGCTTCCCCCTTCCTTTCAGTTATGCAACGTTTTCCTGGCTTCCCCTTCCTTTCAGTTATGCAACGTTTTCCTACCTTCCCCTTCCTTTCAGTTATGCAACGTTTTCCTGGCTTCCCCTTCCTTTCAGTTATGCAACGTTTTCCTGGCTTCCCCTTCCTTTCAGTTATGCAACGTTTTCCTGGCTTCCCCTTCCTTTCAGTTATGCAACGTTTTCCTGGCTTCCCCTTCCTTTCAGTTATGCAACGTTTTCCTACCTTCCCCTTCCTTTCAGTTATGCAACGTTTTCCTGCCTTCCCCCTTCCTTTCAGTTATGCAACGTTTTCCTACCTTCCCCTTCCTTTCAGTTATGCAACGTTTTCCTGGCTTCCCCCTTCCTTTCAGTTATGCAACGTTTTCCTGGCTTCCCCTTCCTTTCAGTTATGCAACGTTTTCCTACCTTCCCCTTCCTTTCAGTTATGCAACGTTTTCCTGGCTTCCCCTTCCTTTCAGTTATGCAACGTTTTCCTGGCTTCCCCTTCCTTTTAGTTATGCAACGTTTTCCTACCTTCCCCCTTCCTTTCAGTTATGCAACGTTTTCCTGGCTTCCCCCTTCCTTTCAGTTATGCAACGTTTTCCTGGCTTCCCCTTCCTTTTAGTTATGCAACGTTTTCCTACCTTCCCCTTCCTTTCAGTTATGCAACGTTTTCCTGGCTTCCCCTTCCTTTCAGTTATGCAACGTTTTCCTGGCTTCCCCTTCCTTTTAGTTATGCAACGTTTTCCTACCTTCCCCCTTCCTTTCAGTTATGCAACGTTTTCCTGGCTTCCCCCTTCCTTTCAGTTATGCAACGTTTTCCTGGCTTCCCCTTCCTTTTAGTTATGCAACGTTTTCCTACCTTCCCCCTTCCTTTCAGTTATGCAACGTTTTCCTGGCTTCCCCCTTCCTTTCAGTTATGCAACGTTTTCCTGGCTTCCCCTTCCTTTTAGTTATGCAACGTTTTCCTACCTTCCCCCTTCCTTTCAGTTATGCAACGTTTTCCTGGCTTCCCCTTCCTTTCAGTTATGCAACGTTTTCCTGGCTTCCCCTTCCTTTTAGTTATGCAACGTTTTCCTACCTTCCCCCTTCCTTTCAGTTATGCAACGTTTTCCTGGCTTCCCCCTTCCTTTCAGTTATGCAACGTTTTCCTGGCTTCCCCTTCCTTTTAGTTATGCAACGTTTTCCTACCTTCCCCTTCCTTTCAGTTATGCAACGTTTTCCTGGCTTCCCCTTCCTTTCAGTTATGCAACGTTTTCCTGGCTTCCCCTTCCTTTTAGTTATGCAACGTTTTCCTACCTTCCCCCTTCCTTTCAGTTATGCAACGTTTTCCTGGCTTCCCCCTTCCTTTCAGTTATGCAACGTTTTCCTACCTTCCCCTTCCTTTCAGTTATGCAACGTTTTCCTGGCTTCCCCCTTCCTTTCAGTTATGCAACGTTTTCCTGGCTTCCCCTTCCTTTCAGTTATGCAACGTTTTCCTACCTTTCCCTTCCTTTCAGTTATGCAACGTTTTCCTGGCTTCCCCTTCCTTTCAGTTATGCAACGTTTTCCTACCTTCCCCTTCCTTTCAGTTATGCAACGTTTTCCTGGCTTCCCCCTTCCTTTCAGTTATGCAACGTTTTCCTGGCTTCCCCTTCCTTTCAGTTATGCAACGTTTGCCTGCCTTCCCCCTTCCTTTCAGTTATGCAACGTTTTCCTGCCTTCCCCCTTCCTTTCAGTTATGCAACGTTTTCCTGCCTTCCCCTTCCTTTCAGTTATGCAACGTTTTCCTGGCTTCCCCTTCCTTTCAGTTATGCAACGTTTTCCTGGCTTCCCCTTCCTTTTAGTTATGCAACGTTTTCCTGGCTTCCCCCTTCCTTTCAGTTATGCAACGTTTTCCTGGCTTCCCCTTCCTTTTAGTTATGCAACGTTTTCCTGGCTTCCCCCTTCCTTTTAGTTATGCAACGTTTTCCTGGCTTCCCCTTCCTTTCAGTTATGCAACGTTTTTCTGGCTTCCCCTTCCTTTCAGTTATGCAACGTTTTCCTGCTTTCCCCTTCCTTTCAGTTATGCAACGTTTTCCTGCCTTCCCCCTTCCTTTCAGTTATGCAACGTTTTCCTGGCTTCCCCTTCCTTTCAGTTATGCAACGTTTTCCTGGCTTCCCCTTCCTTTCAATTATGCAACGTTTTCCTGGCTTCCCCTTCCTTTTAGTTATGCAACGTTTTCCTGGCTTCCCCCTTCCTTTCAGTTATGCAACGTTTTCCTGGCTTCCCCTTCCTTTCAGTTATGCAACGTTTTCCTGGCTTCCCCTTCCTTTCAGTTATGCAACGTTTTCCTACCTTCCCCCTTCCTTTCAGTTATGCAACGTTTTCCTGCCTTCCCCTTCCTTTCAGTGTTGCAACGTTTTCCTGCCTTCCCCTTCCTTTCAGTTATGCAACGTTTTCCTGCCTTCCCCCTTCCTTTCAGTTATGCAACGTTTTCCTACCTTCCACCTTCCTTTCAGTTATGCAACGTTTTCCTACCTTCCCCCTTCCTTTCAGTTATGCAACGTTTTCCTGCTTTCCCCTTCCTTTCAGTTATGCAACGTTTTCCTACCTTCCCCCTTCCTTTCAGTTATGCAACGTTTTCCTGCCTTCCCCCTTCCTTTCAGTTATGCAACGTTTTCCTGGCTTCCCCTTCCTTTCAGTTATGCAACGTTTTCCTGCCTTCCCCTTCCTTTCAGTTATGCAACGTTTTCCTACCTTCCCCCTTCCTTTCAGTTATGCAACGTTTTCCTGCCTTCCCCTTCCTTTCAGTTATGCAACGTTTTCCTGGCTTCCCCTTCCTTTCAGTTATGCAACGTTTTCCTACCTTCCCCTTCCTTTCAGTTATGCAACGTTTTCCTGGCTTCCCCTTCCTTTCAGTTATGCAACGTTTTCCTGGCTTCCCCTTCCTTTTAGTTATGCAACGTTTTCCTGGCTTCCCCTTCCTTTCAGTTATGCAACATTTTCCTGGCTTCCCCTTCCTTTCAGTTATGCAACGTTTTCCTGGCTTCCCCTTCCTTTCAGTTATGCAACGTTTTCCTGGCTTCCCCTTCCTTTTAGTTATGCAACGTTTTCCTGGCTTCCCCTTCCTTTCAGTTATGCAACGTTTTCCTGGCTTCCCCCTTCCTTTCAGTTATGCAACGTTTTCCTGGCTTCCCCCTTCCTTTCAGTTATGCAACGTTTTCCTGGCTTCCCCTTCCTTTCAGTTATGCAACGTTTTCCTGGCTTCCCCTTCCTTTCAGTTATGCAACGTTTTCCTGGCTTCCCCTTCCTTTCAGTTATGCAACGTTTTCCTGGCTTCCCCCTTCCTTTCAGTTATGCAACGTTTTCCTGGCTTCCCCTTCCTTTCAGTTATGCAACGTTTTCCTGGCTTCCCCTTCCTTTCAGTTATGCAACGTTTTCCTGCCTTCCCCCTTCCTTTCAGTTATGCAACGTTTTCCTACCTTCCCCCTTCCTTTCAGTTATGCAACGTTTTCCTGGCTTCCCCCTTCCTTTCAGTTATGCAACGTTTTCCTGGCTTCCCCTTCCTTTCAGTTATGCAACGTTTTCCTGGCTTCCCCTTCCTTTCAGTTATGCAACGTTTTCCTGCCTTCCCCTTCCTTTCAGTTATGCAACGTTTTCCTGGCTTCCCCTTCCTTTCAGTTATGCAACGTTTTCCTACCTTCCCCCTTCCTTTCAGTTATGCAACGTTTTCCTACCTTCCCCCTTCCTTTCAGTTATGCAACGTTTTCCTGGCTTCCCCTTCCTTTCAGTTATGCAACGTTTTTCTGGCTTCCCCTTCCTTTCAGTTATGCAACGTTTTCCTACCTTCCCCCTTCCTTTCAGTTATGCAACGTTTTCCTGCTTTCCCTTCCTTTCAGTTATGCAACGTTTTCCTACCTTCCCCCTTCCTTTCAGTTATGCAACGTTTTCCTGGCTTCCCCCTTCCTTTCAGTTATGCAACGTTTTCCTGGCTTCCCCTTCCTTTCAGTTATGCAACGTTTTCCTACCTTCCCCCTTCCTTTCAGTTATGCAACGTTTTCCTGCTTTCCCTTCCTTTCAGTTATGCAACGTTTTCCTACCTTCCCCCTTCCTTTCAGTTATGCAACGTTTTCCTGCTTTCCCTTCCTTTCAGTTATGCAACGTTTTCCTACCTTCCCCCTTCCTTTCAGTTATGCAACGTTTTCCTGGCTTCCCCCTTCCTTTCAGTTATGCAACGTTTTCCTGGCTTCCCCTTCCTTTCAGTTATGCAACGTTTTCCTACCTTCCCCCTTCCTTTCAGTTATGCAACGTTTTCCTGCTTTCCCTTCCTTTCAGTTATGCAACGTTTTCCTACCTTCCCCCTTCCTTTCAGTTATGCAACGTTTTCCTGCTTTCCCTTCCTTTCAGTTATGCAACGTTTTCCTACCTTCCCCCTTCCTTTCAGTTATGCAACGTTTTCCTGGCTTCCCCTTCCTTTTAGTTATGCAACCTTTTCCTACCTTCCCCCTTCCTTTCAGTTATGCAACGTTTTCCTGGCTTCCCCTTCCTTTCAGTTATGCAACGTTTTCCTGCTTTCCCTTCCTTTCAGTTATGCAACGTTTTCCTACCTTCCCCCTTCCTTTCAGTTATGCAACGTTTTCCTGGCTTCCCCCTTCCTTTCAGTTATGCAACGTTTTCCTGGCTTCCCCTTCCTTTCAGTTATGCAACGTTTTCCTACCTTCCCCCTTCCTTTCAGTTATGCAACGTTTTCCTGCTTTCCCTTCCTTTCAGTTATGCAACGTTTTCCTACCTTCCCCCTTCCTTTCAGTTATGCAACGTTTTCCTGCTTTCCCTTCCTTTCAGTTATGCAACCTTTTCCTACCTTCCCCCTTCCTTTCAGTTATGCAACGTTTTCCTGGCTTCCCCTTCCTTTTAGTTATGCAACCTTTTCCTACCTTCCCCCTTCCTTTCAGTTATGCAACGTTTTCCTGCTTTCCCTTCCTTTCAGTTATGCAACGTTTTCCTACCTTCCCCCTTCCTTTCAGTTATGCAACGTTTTCCTGGCTTCCCCCTTCCTTTCAGTTATGCAACGTTTTCCTGGCTTCCCCTTCCTTTCAGTTATGCAACGTTTTCCTACCTTCCCCCTTCCTTTCAGTTATGCAACGTTTTCCTACCTTCCCCCTTCCTTTCAGTTATGCAACGTTTTCCTGCTTTCCCTTCCTTTCAGTTATGCAACGTTTTCCTACCTTCCCCCTTCCTTTCAGTTATGCAACGTTTTCCTGCTTTCCCTTCCTTTCAGTTATGCAACGTTTTCCTACCTTCCCCCTTCCTTTCAGTTATGCAACGTTTTCCTGCTTTCCCTTCCTTTCAGTTATGCAACGTTTTCCTACCTTCCCCCTTCCTTTCAGTTATGCAACGTTTTCCTGGCTTCCCCTTCCTTTCAGTTATGCAACGTTTTCCTACCTTCCCCCTTCCTTTCAGTTATGCAACGTTTTCCTGCCTTCCCCTTCCTTTTAGTTATGCAACGTTTTCCTACCTTCCCCCTTCCTTTCAGTTATGCAACGTTTTCCTACCTTCCCCCTTCCTTTCAGTTATGCAACGTTTTCCTGCTTTCCCTTCCTTTTAGTTATGCAACGTTTTCCTACCTTCCCCCTTCCTTTCAGTTATGCAACGTTTTCCTGCCTTCCCCTTCCTTTTAGTTATGCAACGTTTTCCTACCTTCCCCCTTCCTTTCAGTTATGCAACGTTTTCCTACCTTCCCCCTTCCTTTCAGTTATGCAACGTTTTCCTGCTTTCCCTTCCTTTCAGTTATGCAACGTTTTCCTACCTTCCCCCTTCCTTTCAGTTATGCAACGTTTTCCTGGCTTCCCCTTCCTTTCAGTTATGCAACGTTTTCCTACCTTCCCCCTTCCTTTCAGTTATGCAACGTTTTCCTGCCTTCCCCTTCCTTTTAGTTATGCAACCTTTTCCTACCTTCCCCCTTCCTTTCAGTTATGCAACGTTTTCCTGCTTTCCCTTCCTTTCAGTTATGCAACGTTTTCCTACCTTCCCCCTTCCTTTCAGTTATGCAACGTTTTCCTGCCTTCCCCTTTCTTTTTAGTTATGCAACGTTTTCCTACCTTCCCCCTTCCTTTCAGTTATGCAACGTTTTCCTGCTTTCCCTTCCTTTTAGTTATGCAACCTTTTCCTACCTTCCCCCTTCCTTTCAGTTATGCAACGTTTTCCTGCTTTCCCTTCCTTTCAGTTATGCAACGTTTTCCTACCTTCCCCCTTCCTTTCAGTTATGCAACGTTTTCCTGGCTTCCCCTTCCTTTCAGTTATGCAACGTTTTCCTAGCTTCCCCCTTCCTTTCAGTTATGCAACGTTTTCCTGCCTTCCCCTTCCTTTCAGTTATGCAACGTTTTCCTGCCTTCCCCTTCCTTTCAGTTATGCAACGTTTTCCTGCCTTCCCCTTCCTTTCAGTTATGCAACGTTTTCCTGCCTTCCCCTTCCTTTCAGTTATGCAACGTTTTCCTACCTTCCCCCTTCCTTTCAGTTATGCAACGTTTTCCTGCTTTCCCTTCCTTTTAGTTATGCAACCTTTTCCTACCTTCCCCCTTCCTTTCAGTTATGCAACGTTTTCCTGCCTTCCCCTTCCTTTCAGTTATGCAACGTTTTCCTACCTTCCCCCTTCCTTTCAGTTATGCAACGTTTTCCTACCTTCCCCCTTCCTTTCAGTTATGCAACGTTTTCCTGCTTTCCCCCTTCCTTTCAGTTATGCAACGTTTTCCTGGCTTCCCCTTCCTTTTAGTTATGCAACGTTTTCCTGCTTTCCCCTCTTCCTTTCAGTTATGCAACGTTTTCCTGGCTTCCCCTTCCTTTCAGTTATGCAACGTTTTCCTGCTTTCCCTTCCTTTCAGTTATGCAACGTTTTCCTGCTTTCCCCCTTCCTTTCAGTTATGCAACGTTTTCCTACCTTCCCCCTTCCTTTCAGTTATGCAACGTTTTCCTACCTTCCCCCTTCCTTTCAGTTATGCAACGTTTTCCTACCTTCCCCCTTCCTTTCAGTTATGCAACCTTTTCCTACCTTCCCCCTTCCTTTTAGTTATGCAACCTTTTCCTACCTTCCCCCTTCCTTTCAGTTATGCAACGTTTTCCTGGCTTCCCCTTCCTTTCAGTTATGCAACGTTTTCCTGCTTTCCCTTCCTTTCAGTTATGCAACGTTTTCCTACCTTCCCCCTTCCTTTCAGTTATGCAACGTTTTCCTGGCTTCCCCCTTCCTTTCAGTTATGCAACGTTTTCCTGGCTTCCCCTTCCTTTCAGTTATGCAACGTTTTCCTACCTTCCCCCTTCCTTTCAGTTATGCAACGTTTTCCTGCTTTCCCTTCCTTTCAGTTATGCAACGTTTTCCTACCTTCCCCCTTCCTTTCAGTTATGCAACGTTTTCCTGCTTTCCCTTCCTTTCAGTTATGCAACGTTTTCCTACCTTCCCCCTTCCTTTCAGTCATGCAACGTTTTCCTGGCTTCCCCTTCCTTTTAGTTATGCAACCTTTTCCTACCTTCCCCCTTCCTTTCAGTTATGCAACGTTTTCCTGCTTTCCCTTCCTTTCAGTTATGCAACGTTTTCCTACCTTCCCCCTTCCTTTCAGTTATGCAACGTTTTCCTGGCTTCCCCCTTCCTTTCAGTTATGCAACGTTTTCCTGGCTTCCCCTTCCTTTCAGTTATGCAACGTTTTCCTACCTTCCCCCTTCCTTTCAGTTATGCAACGTTTTCCTACCTTCCCCCTTCCTTTCAGTTATGCAACGTTTTCCTGCTTTCCCTTCCTTTCAGTTATGCAACGTTTTCCTACCTTCCCCCTTCCTTTCAGTTATGCAACGTTTTCCTGCTTTCCCTTCCTTTCAGTTATGCAACGTTTTCCTACCTTCCCCCTTCCTTTCAGTTATGCAACGTTTTCCTGGCTTCCCCTTCCTTTCAGTTATGCAACGTTTTCCTACCTTCCCCCTTCCTTTCAGTTATGCAACGTTTTCCTGCCTTCCCCTTCCTTTTAGTTATGCAACGTTTTCCTACCTTCCCCCTTCCTTTCAGTTATGCAACGTTTTCCTGCTTTCCCTTCCTTTTAGTTATGCAACCTTTTCCTACCTTCCCCCTTCCTTTCAGTTATGCAACGTTTTCCTGCCTTCCCCTTCCTTTCAGTTATGCAACGTTTTCCTACCTTCCCCCTTCCTTTCAGTTATGCAACGTTTTCCTACCTTCCCCCTTCCTTTCAGTTATGCAACGTTTTCCTGCTTTCCCCCTTCCTTTCAGTTATGCAACGTTTTCCTGGCTTCCCCTTCCTTTTAGTTATGCAACGTTTTCCTACCTTCCCCCTTCCTTTCAGTTATGCAACGTTTTCCTACCTTCCCCCTTCCTTTCAGTTATGCAACGTTTTCCTACCTTCCCCCTTCCTTTCAGTTATGCAACGTTTTCCTGGCTTCCCCTTCCTTTTAGTTATGCAACGTTTTCCTGCTTTCCCCCTTCCTTTCAGTTATGCAACGTTTTCCTGCCTTCCCCTTCCTTTCAGTTATGCAACGTTTTCCTGCTTTCCCTTCCTTTCAGTTATGCAACGTTTTCCTACCTTCCCCCTTCCTTTCAGTTATGCAACGTTTTCCTGGCTTCCCCTTCCTTTCAGTTATGCAACGTTTTCCTGGCTTCCCCTTCCTTTCAGTTATGCAACGTTTTCCTACCTTCCCCCTTCCTTTCAGTTATGCAACGTTTTCCTACCTTCCCCCTTCCTTTCAGTTATGCAACGTTTTCCTGCTTTCCCTTCCTTTCAGTTATGCAACGTTTTCCTACCTTCCCCCTTCCTTTCAGTTATGCAACGTTTTCCTGGCTTCCCCTTCCTTTTAGTTATGCAACCTTTTCCTACCTTCCCCCTTCCTTTCAGTTATGCAACGTTTTCCTGCCTTCCCCTTCCTTTCAGTTATGCAACGTTTTCCTACCTTCCCCCTTCCTTTCAGTTATGCAACGTTTTCCTACCTTCCCCCTTCCTTTCAGTTATGCAACGTTTTCCTGCTTTCCCCCTGCCTTTCAGTTATGCAACGTTTTCCTGGCTTCCCCTTCCTTTTAGTTATGCAACGTTTTCCTGCTTTC
This sequence comes from Euprymna scolopes, assembly GCF_053919585.1. Taxonomy (NCBI): domain Eukaryota; kingdom Metazoa; phylum Mollusca; class Cephalopoda; order Sepiida; family Sepiolidae; genus Euprymna; species Euprymna scolopes. The sequence continues at coordinate 20,512,375 of NC_136520.1, forward strand.
CCCCTTCCTTTCAGTTATGCAACGTTTTCCTGGCTTCCCCTTCCTTTCAGTTATGCAACGTTTTCCTGCTTTCCCTTCCTTTCAGTTATGCAACGTTTTCCTGCTTTCCCCCTTCCTTTCAGTTATGCAACGTTTTCCTACCTTCCCCCTTCCTTTCAGTTATGCAACGTTTTCCTACCTTCCCCCTTCCTTTCAGTTATGCAACGTTTTCCTACCTTCCCCCTTCCTTTCAGTTATGCAACGTTTTCCTACCTTCCCCCTTCCTTTCAGTTATGCAACGTTTTCCTGGCTTCCCCTTCCTTTTAGTTATGCAACGTTTTCCTGCTTTCCCCCTTCCTTTCAGTTATGCAACGTTTTCCTGGCTTCCCCTTCCTTTCAGTTATGCAACGTTTTCCTGCTTTCCCTTCCTTTCAGTTATGCAACGTTTTCCTACCTTCCCCCTTCCTTTCAGTTATGCAACGTTTTCCTGGCTTCCCCTTCCTTTTAGTTATGCAACGTTTTCCTGACTTCCCCTTCCTTTTAGTTATGCAACGTTTTCCTGGCTTCCCCTTCCTTTCAGTTATGCAACGTTTTCCTGGCTTCCCCTTCCTTTCAGTTATGCAACGTTTTCCTACCTTCCCCCTTCCTTTCAGTTATGCAACGTTTTCCTGGCTTCCCCTTCCTTTTAGTTATGCAACGTTTTCCTACCTTCCCCCTTCCTTTCAGTTATGCAACGTTTTCCTACCTTCCCCCTTCCTTTCAGTTATGCAACGTTTTCCTGCTTTCCCCCTTCCTTTCAGTTATGCAACGTTTTCCTGCTTTCCCTTCCTTTCAGTTATGCAACGTTTTCCTACCTTCCCCCTTCCTTTCAGTTATGCAACGTTTTCCTACCTTCCCCCTTCCTTTCAGTTATGCAACGTTTTCCTGGCTTCCCCTTCCTTTTAGTTATGCAACGTTTTCCTGGCTTCCCCTTCCTTTTAGTTATGCAACGTTTTCCTACCTTCCCCCTTCCTTTCAGTTATGCAACGTTTTCCTACCTTCCCCCTTCCTTTCAGTTATGCAACGTTTTCCTGGCTTCCCCTTCCTTTCAGTTATGCAACGTTTTCCTACCTTCCCCCTTCCTTTCAGTTATGCAACGTTTTCCTGCTTTCCCTTCCTTTCAGTTATGCAACGTTTTCCTACCTTCCCCCTTCCTTTCAGTTATGCAACGTTTTCCTGGCTTCCCCTTTCTTTTAGTTATGCAACGTTTTCCTGGCTTCCCCTTCCTTTTAGTTATGCAACGTTTTCCTGGCTTCCCCTTCCTTTCAGTTATGCAACGTTTTCCTGGCTTCCCCTTCCTTTCAGTTATGCAACGTTTTCCTACCTTCCCCCTTCCTTTCAGTTATGCAACGTTTTCCTGGCTTCCCCTTCCTTTTAGTTATGCAACGTTTTCCTACCTTCCCCCTTCCTTTCAGTTATGCAACGTTTTCCTACCTTCCCCCTTCCTTTCAGTTATGCAACGTTTTCCTGCTTTCCCTTCCTTTCAGTTATGCAACGTTTTCCTGCTTTCCCTTCCTTTCAGTTATGCAACGTTTTCCTACCTTCCCCCTTCCTTTCAGTTATGCAACGTTTTCCTACCTTCCCCCTTCCTTTCAGTTATGCAACGTTTTCCTGGCTTCCCCTTCCTTTTAGTTATGCAACGTTTTCCTGGCTTCCCCTTCCTTTTAGTTATGCAACGTTTTCCTACCTTCCCCCTTCCTTTCAGTTATGCAACGTTTTCCTACCTTCCCCCTTCCTTTCAGTTATGCAACGTTTTCCTGGCTTCCCCTTCCTTTCAGTTATGCAACGTTTTCCTACCTTCCCCCTTCCTTTCAGTTATGCAACGTTTTCCTACCTTCCCCCTTCCTTTCAGTTATGCAACGTTTTCCTGGCTTCCCCTTCATTTTAGTTATGCAACGTTTTCCTACCTTCCCCCTTCCTTTCAGTTATGCAACGTTTTCCTACCTTCCCCCTTCCTTTCAGTTATGCAACGTTTTCCTGCCTTCCCCTTCCTTTCAGTTATGCAACGTTTTCCTACCTTCCCCCTTCCTTTCAGTTATGCAACGTTTTCCTACCTTCCCCCTTCCTTTCAGTTATGCAACGTTTTCCTGGCTTCCCCTTCCTTTCAGTTATGCAACGTTTTCCTGGCTTCCCCTTCCTTTCAGTTATGCAACGTTTTCCTACCTTCCCCCTTCCTTTCAGTTATGCAACGTTTTCCTGCTTTCCCTTCCTTTCAGTTATGCAACGTTTTCCTACCTTCCCCCTTCCTTTCAGTTATGCAACGTTTTCCTACCTTCCCCCTTCCTTTCAGTTATGCAACGTTTTCCTGGCTTCCCCTTCCTTTTAGTTATGCAACGTTTTCCTGGCTTCCCCTTCCTTTTAGTTATGCAACGTTTTCCTACCTTCCCCCTTCCTTTCAGTTATGCAACGTTTTCCTACCTTCCCCCTTCCTTTCAGTTATGCAACGTTTTCCTGGCTTCCCCTTCCTTTCAGTTATGCAACGTTTTCCTGCTTCCCCTTCCTTTCAGTTATGCAACGTTTTCCTACCTTCCCCCTTCCTTTCAGTTATGCAACGTTTTCCTACCTTCCCCCTTCCTTTCAGTTATGCAACGTTTTCCTGGCTTCCCCTTCCTTTTAGTTATGCAACGTTTTCCTACCTTCCCCCTTCCTTTCAGTTATGCAACGTTTTCCTACCTTCCCCCTTCCTTTCAGTTATGCAACGTTTTCCTACCTTCCCCCTTCCTTTCAGTTATGCAACGTTTTCCTGCCTTCCCCTTCCTTTCAGTTATGCAACGTTTTCCTACCTTCCCCCTTCCTTTCAGTTATGCAACGTTTTCCTACCTTCCCCCTTCCTTTCAGTTATGCAACGTTTTCCTGGCTTCCCCTTCCTTTCAGTTATGCAACGTTTTCCTACCTTCCCCCTTCCTTTCAGTTATGCAACGTTTTCCTACCTTCCCCCTTCCTTTCAGTTATGCAACGTTTTCCTGGCTTCCCCTTCCTTTTAGTTATGCAACGTTTTCCTACCTTCCCCCTTCCATTTAGTTATGCAACGTTTTCCTACCTTCCCCCTTCCTTTCAGTTATGCAACGTTTTCCTGCCTTCCCCTTCCTTTCAGTTATGCAACGTTTTCCTACCTTCCCCCTTCCTTTCAGTTATGCAACGTTTTCCTACCTTCCCCCTTCCTTTCAGTTATGCAACGTTTTCCTGGCTTCCCCTTCCTTTCAGTTATGCAACGTTTTCCTACCTTCCCCCTTCCTTTCAGTTATGCAACGTTTTCCTACCTTCCCCCTTCCTTTCAGTTATGCAACGTTTTCCTGGCTTCCCCTTCATCTTAGTTATTCAACGTTTTCCTACCTTCCCCCTTCCTTTCAGTTATGCAACGTTTTCCTACCTTCCCCCTTCCTTTCAGTTATGCAACGTTTTCCTGCCTTCCCCTTCCTTTCAGTTATGCAACGTTTTCCTACCTTCCCCCTTCCTTTCAGTTATGCAACGTTTTCCTACCTTCCCCCTTCCTTTCAGTTATGCAACGTTTTCCTGGCTTCCCCTTCCTTTCAGTTATGCAACGTTTTCCTGGCTTCCCCTTCCTTTCAGTTATGCAACGTTTTCCTACCTTCCCCCTTCCTTTCAGTTATGCAACGTTTTCCTGCTTTCCCTTCCTTTCAGTTATGCAACGTTTTCCTACCTTCCCCCTTCCTTTCAGTTATGCAACGTTTTCCTACCTTCCCCCTTCCTTTCAGTTATGCAACGTTTTCCTGGCTTCCCCTTCCTTTCAGTTATGCAACGTTTTCCTGGCTTCCCCTTCCTTTCAGTTATGCAACGTTTTCCTACCTTCCCCCTTCCTTTCAGTTATGCAACGTTTTCCTGCTTTCCCTTCCTTTCAGTTATGCAACGTTTTCCTACCTTCCCCCTTCCTTTCAGTTATGCAACGTTTTCCTACCTTCCCCCTTCCTTTCAGTTATGCAACGTTTTCCTGGCTTCCCCTTCCTTTTAGTTATGCAACGTTTTCCTGGCTTCCCCTTCCTTTTAGTTATGCAACGTTTTCCTACCTTCCCCCTTCCTTTCAGTTATGCAACGTTTTCCTACCTTCCCCCTTCCTTTCAGTTATGCAACGTTTTCCTGGCTTCCCCTTCCTTTCAGTTATGCAACGTTTTCCTACCTTCCCCCTTCCTTTCAGTTATGCAACGTTTTCCTACCTTCCCCCTTCCTTTCAGTTATGCAACGTTTTCCTGGCTTCCCCTTCCTTTTAGTTATGCAACGTTTTCCTACCTTCCCCCTTCCTTTCAGTTATGCAACGTTTTCCTGGCTTCCCCTTCCTTTCAGTTATGCAACGTTTTCCTACCTTCCCCCTTCCTTTCAGTTATGCAACGTTTTCCTGGCTTCCCCTTCCTTTCAGTTATGCAACGTTTTCCTGCTTTCCCTTCCTTTCAGTTATGCAACGTTTTCCTACCTTCCCCCTACCTTTCAGTTATGCAACGTTTTCCTGGCTTCCCCCTTCCTTTTAGTTATGCAACGTTTTCCTGGCTTCCCCTTCCTTTTAGTTATGCAACGTTTTCCTACCTTCCCCCTTCCTTTCAGTTATGCAACGTTTTCCTGGCTTCCACTTCCTTTTAGTTATGCAACGTTTTCCTACCTTCCCCCTTCCTTTCAGTTATGCAACGTTTTCCTACCTTCCCCCTTCCTTTCAGTTATGCAACGTTTTCCTGGCTTCCCCTTCCTTTCAGTTATGCAACGTTTTCCTACCTTCCCCCTTCCTTTCAGTTATGCAACGTTTTCCTACCTTCCCCCTTCCTTTCAGTTATGCAACGTTTTCCTGGCTTCCCCTTCCTTTTAGTTATGCAACGTTTTCCTACCTTCCCCCTTCCTTTCAGTTATGCAACGTTTTCCTACCTTCCCCCTTCCTTTCAGTTATGCAACGTTTTCCTGCTTTCCCTTCCTTTCAGTTATGCAACGTTTTCCTGCTTTCCCTTCCTTTCAGTTATGCAACGTTTTCCTACCTTCCCCCTTCCTTTCAGTTATGCAACGTTTTCCTACCTTCCCCCTTCCTTTCAGTTATGCAACGTTTTCCTGGCTTCCCCTTCCTTTTAGTTATGCAACGTTTTCCTACCTTCCCCCTTCCTTTCAGTTATGCAACGTTTTCCTACCTTCCCCCTTCCTTTCAGTTATGCAACGTTTTCCTGCTTTCCCCCTTCCTTTCAGTTATGCAACGTTTTCCTGCCTTCCCCCTTCCTTTCAGTTATGCAACGTTTTCCTGCCTTCCCCCTTCCTTTCAGTTATGCAACGTTTTCCTACCTTCCCCCTTCCTTTCAGTTATGCAACGTTTTCCTGGCTTCCCCTTTCTTTCAGTTATGCAACGTTTTCCTGGCTTCCCCTTCCTTTCAGTTATGCAACGTTTTCCTGGCTTCCCCTTCCTTTCAGTTATGCAACGTTTTCCTACCTTCCCCCTTCCTTTCAGTTATGCAACGTTTTCCTACCTTCCCCCTTCCTTTCAGTTATGCAACGTTTTCCTGGCTTCCCCTTCCTTTTAGTTATGCAACGTTTTCCTACCTTCCCCCTTCCTTTCAGTTATGCAACGTTTTCCTACCTTCCCCCTTCCTTTCAGTTATGCAACGTTTTCCTGCCTTCCCCTTCCTTTCAGTTATGCAACGTTTTCCTACCTTCCCCCTTCCTTTCAGTTATGCAACGTTTTCCTACCTTCCCCCTTCCTTTCAGTTATGCAACGTTTTCCTGGCTTCCCCCTTCCTTTCAGTTATGCAACGTTTTCCTGGCTTCCCCTTCCTTTCAGTTATGCAACGTTTTCCTACCTTCCCCCTTCCTTTCAGTTATGCAACGTTTTCCTGGCTTCCCCTTCCTTTCAGTTATGCAACGTTTTCCTACCTTCCCCCTTCCTTTCAGTTATGCAACGTTTTCCTGGCTTCCCCTTCCTTTCAGTTATGCAACGTTTTCCTGGCTTCCCCTTCCTTTCAGTTATGCAACGTTTTCCTACCTTCCCCCTTCCTTTCAGTTATGCAACGTTTTCCTGGCTTCCCCTTTCTTTCAGTTATGCAACGTTTTCCTGGCTTCCCCTTCCTTTCAGTTATGCAACGTTTTCCTACCTTCCCCCTTCCTTTCAGTTATGCAACGTTTTCCTGGCTTCCCCTTTCTTTCAGTTATGCAACGTTTTCCTGGCTTCCCCTTCCTTTCAGTTATGCAACGTTTTCCTGGCTTCCCCTTTCTTTCAGTTATGCAACGTTTTCCTGGCTTCCCCTTCCTTTCAGTTATGCAACGTTTTCCTACCTTCCCCCTTCCTTTCAGTTATGCAACGTTTTCCTGGCTTCCCCTTCCTTTCAGTTATGCAACGTTTTCCTACCTTCCCCCTTCCTTTCAGTTATGCAACGTTTTCCTGGCTTCCCCTTCCTTTCAGTTATGCAACGTTTTCCTACCTTCCCCCTTCCTTTCAGTTATGCAACGTTTTCCTGGCTTCCCCTTCCTTTCAGTTATGCAACGTTTTCCTGGCTTCCCCTTCCTTTCAGTTATGCAACGTTTTCCTACCTTCCCCCTTCCTTTCAGTTATGCAACGTTTTCCTGGCTTCCCCTTTCTTTCAGTTATGCAACGTTTTCCTGGCTTCCCCTTCCTTTCAGTTATGCAACGTTTTCCTACCTTCCCCCTTCCTTTCAGTTATGCAACGTTTTCCTGGCTTCCCCTTTCTTTCAGTTATGCAACGTTTTCCTGGCTTCCCCTTCCTTTCAGTTATGCAACGTTTTCCTGGCTTCCCCTTTCTTTCAGTTATGCAACGTTTTCCTGGCTTCCCCTTCCTTTCAGTTATGCAACGTTTTCCTGGCTTCCCCCTTCCTTTCAGTTATGCAACGTTTTCCTGCCTTCCCCCTTCCTTTCAGTTATGCAACGTTTTCCTACCTTCCCCCTTCCTTTCAGTTATGCAACGTTTTCCTGCCTTCCACCTTCCTTTCAGTTATGCAACGTTTTCCTGCCTTCCCCCTTTCTTTCAGTTATGCAACGTTTTCCTGCCTTCCACCTTCCTTTCAGTTATGCAACGTTTTCCTGCCTTCCCCCTTCCTTTCAGTTATGCAACGTTTTCCTACCTTCCCCCTTCCTTTCAGTTATGCAACGTTTTCCTGGCTTCCCCTTTCTTTCAGTTATGCAACGTTTTCCTGGCTTCCCCTTCCTTTCAGTTATGCAACGTTTTCCTACCTTCCCCCTTCCTTTCAGTTATGCAACGTTTTCCTGCCTTCCACCTTCCTTTCAGTTATGCAACGTTTTCCTGCCTTCCCCCTTCCTTTCAGTTATGCAACGTTTTCCTACCTTCCCCCTTCCTTTCAGTTATGCAACGTTTTCCTGGCTTCCCCTTTCTTTCAGTTATGCAACGTTTTCCTGGCTTCCCCTTCCTTTCAGTTATGCAACGTTTTCCTACCTTCCCCCTTCCTTTCAGTTATGCAACGTTTTCCTGCCTTCCACCTTCCTTTCAGTTATGCAACGTTTTCCTGCCTTCCCCCTTCCTTTCAGTTATGCAACGTTTTCCTACCTTCCCCCTTCCTTTCAGTTATGCAACGTTTTCCTGGCTTCCCCTTCCTTTCAGTTATGCAACGTTTTCCTGGCTTCCCCTTCCTTTCAGTTATGCAACGTTTTCCTGGCTTCCCCCTTCCTTTCAGTTATGCAACGTTTTCCTGGCTTCCCCCTTCCTTTCAGTTATGCAACGTTTTCCTGGCTTCCCCCTTCCTTTCAGTTATGCAACGTTTTCCTGCTTTCCCTTCCTTTCAGTTATGCAACGTTTTCCTACCTTCCCCCTTCTATTCAGTTATGCAACGTTTTCCTACCTTCCCCCTTCCTTTCAGTTATGCAACGTTTTCCTGGCTTCCCCTTCCTTTTAGTTATGCAACGTTTTCCTGGCTTCCCCTTCCTTTCAGTTATGCAACGTTTTCCTGGCTTCCCCTTTCTTTCAGTTATGCAACGTTTTCCTGGCTTCCCCCTTCCTTTCAGTTATGCAACGTTTTCCTGGCTTCCCCTTCCTTTCAGTTATGCAACGTTTTCCTGGCTTCCCCTTCCTTTCAGTTATGCAACGTTTTCCTGGCTTCCCCTTCCTTTCAGTTATGCAACGTTTTCCTGCCTTCCCCTTCCTTTCAGTTATGCAACGTTTTCCTGGCTTCCCCCTTCCTTTCAGTTATGCAACGTTTTCCTGGCTTCCCCTTCCTTTCAGTTATGCAACGTTTTCCTGGCTTCCCCTTCCTTTCAGTTATGCAACGTTTTCCTGGCTTCCCCTTCCTTTCAGTTATGCAACGTTTTCCTGGCTTCCCCTTCCTTTCAGTTATGCAACGTTTTCCTGGCTTCCCCTTCCTTTCAGTTATGCAACGTTTTCCTGGCTTCCCCTTCCTTTCAGTTATGCAACGTTTTCCTGGCTTCCCCCTTCCTTTCAGTTATGCAACGTTTTCCTACCTTCCCCCTTCCTTTCAGTTATGCAACGTTTTCCTACCTTCCCCCTTCCTTTCAGTTATGCAACGTTTTCCTACCTTCCCCTTCCTTTCAGTTATGCAACGTTTTCCTGGCTTCCCCTTCCTTTCAGTTATGCAACGTTTTCCTACCTTCCCCTTCCTTTCAGTTATGCAACGTTTTCCTGGCTTCCCCCTTCCTTTCAGTTATGCAACGTTTTCCTACCTTCCCCTTCCTTTCAGTTATGCAACGTTTTCCTGGCTTCCCCTTCCTTTCAGTTATGCAACGTTTTCCTGGCTTCCCCCTTCCTTTCAGTTATGCAACGTTTTCCTACCTTCCCCTTCCTTTCAGTTATGCAACGTTTTCCTGGCTTCCCCTTCCTTTCAGTTATGCAACGTTTTCCTACCTTCCCCCTTCCTTTCAGTTATGCAACGTTTTCCTGGCTTCCCCTTCCTTTCAGTTATGCAACGTTTTCCTGCCTTCCCCTTCCTTTCAGTTATGCAACGTTTTCCTGGCTTCCCCTTCCTTTCAGTTATGCAACGTTTTCCTGGCTTCCCCTTCCTTTCAGTTATGCAACGTTTTCCTGGCTTCCCCTTCCTTTCAGTTATGCAACGTTTTCCTGGCTTCCCCTTCCTTTCAGTTATGCAACGTTTTCCTGGCTTCCCCCTTCCTTTCAGTTATGCAACGTTTTCCTGGCTTCCCCTTCCTTTCAGTTATGCAACGTTTTCCTGGCTTCCCCTTCCTTTCAGTTATGCAACGTTTTCCTGGCTTCCCCTTCCTTTCAGTTATGCAACGTTTTCCTGGCTTCCCCTTCCTTTCAGTTATGCAACGTTTTCCTGGCTTCCCCTTCCTTTCAGTTATGCAACGTTTTCCTGGCTTCCCCTTCCTTTCAGTTATGCAACGTTTTCCTGCCTTCCCCTTCCTTTCAGTTATGCAACGTTTTCCTGGCTTCCCCTTCCTTTCAGTTATGCAACGTTTTCCTGGCTTCCCCCTTCCTTTCAGTTATGCAACGTTTTCCTGGCTTCCCCTTCCTTTCAGTTATGCAACGTTTTCCTGGCTTCCCCTTCCTTTCAGTTATGCAACGTTTTCCTGCCTTCCCCCTTCCTTTCAGTTATGCAACGTTTTCCTACCTTCCCCCTTCCTTTCAGTTATGCAACGTTTTCCTGGCTTCCCCCTTCCTTTCAGTTATGCAACGTTTTCCTGGCTTCCCCTTCCTTTCAGTTATGCAACGTTTTCCTGGCTTCCCCTTCCTTTCAGTTATGCAACGTTTTCCTGCCTTCCCCTTCCTTTCAGTTATGCAACGTTTTCCTGGCTTCCCCTTCCTTTCAGTTATGCAACGTTTTCCTACCTTCCCCCTTCCTTTCAGTTATGCAACGTTTTCCTACCTTCCCCCTTCCTTTCAGTTATGCAACGTTTTCCTGGCTTCCCCTTCCTTTCAGTTATGCAACGTTTTCCTGGCTTCCCCTTCCTTTCAGTTATGCAACGTTTTCCTACCTTCCCCCTTCCTTTCAGTTATGCAACGTTTTCCTGCCTTCCCTTCCTTTCAGTTATGCAACGTTTTCCTGCTTTCCCTTCCTTTCAGTTATGCAACGTTTTCCTACCTTCCCCCTACCTTTCAGTTATGCAACGTTTTCCTGGCTTCCCCCTTCCTTTCAGTTATGCAACGTTTTCCTGCTTTCCCTTCCTTTCAGTTATGCAACGTTTTCCTACCTTCCCCCTACCTTTCAGTTATGCAACGTTTTCCTGGCTTCCCCTTCCTTTCAGTTATGCAACGTTTTCCTACCTTCCCCCTACCTTTCAGTTATGCAACGTTTTCCTGGCTTCCCCTTCCTTTTAGTTATGCAACCTTTTCCTACCTTCCCCCTTCCTTTCAGTTATGCAACGTTTTCCTGCCTTCCCCTTCCTTTCAGTTATGCAACGTTTTCCTACCTTCCCCCTTCCTTTCAGTTATGCAACGTTTTCCTGCTTTCCCCCTTCCTTTCAGTTATGCAACGTTTTCCTGCTTTCCCTTCCTTTCAGTTATGCAACGTTTTCCTACGTTCCCCCTTCCTTTCAGTTATGCAACGTTTTCCTACCTTCCCCCTTCCTTTCAGTTATGCAACGTTTTCCTGCTTTCCCTTCCTTTCAGTTATGCAACGTTTTCCTACCTTCCCCCTTCCTTTCAGTTATGCAACGTTTTCCTACCTTCCCCCTTCCTTTCAGTTATGCAACGTTTTCCTGGCTTCCCCTTCCTTTTAGTTATGCAACGTTTTCCTACCTTCCCCCTTCCTTTCAGTTATGCAACGTTTTCCTACCTTCCCCCTTCCTTTCAGTTATGCAACGTTTTCCTACCTTCCCCCTTCCTTTCAGTTATGCAACGTTTTCCTACCTTCCCCCTTCCTTTCAGTTATGCAACGTTTTCCTGCTTTCCCCCTTCCTTTCAGTTATGCAACGTTTTCCTGCTTTCCCTTCCTTTCAGTTATGCAACGTTTTCCTACCTTCCCCCTTCCTTTCAGTTATGCAACGTTTTCCTACCTTCCCCCTTCCTTTCAGTTATGCAACGTTTTCCTGGCTTCCCCTTCCTTTTAGTTATGCAACGTTTTCCTGGCTTCCCCTTCCTTTTAGTTATGCAACGTTTTCCTACCTTCCCCCTTCCTTTCAGTTATGCAACGTTTTCCTGCCTTCCCCTTCCTTTCAGTTATGCAACGTTTTCCTACCTTCCCCCTTCCTTTCAGTTATGCAACGTTTTCCTACCTTCCCCCTTCCTTTCAGTTATGCAACGTTTTCCTGGCTTCCCCTTCCTTTCAGTTATGCAACGTTTTCCTACCTTCCCCCTTCCTTTCAGTTATGCAACGTTTTCCTGGCTTCCCCTTTCTTTCAGTTATGCAACGTTTTCCTGGCTTCCCCTTCCTTTCAGTTATGCAACGTTTTCCTGCTTTCTCCCTTCCTTTCAGTTATGCAACGTTTTCCTGCTTTCCCTTCCTTTCAGTTATGCAACGTTTTCCTACCTTCCCCCTTCCTTTCAGTTATGCAACGTTTTCCTACCTTCCCCCTTCCTTTCAGTTATGCAACGTTTTCCTGCTTTCCCCCTTCCTTTCAGTTATGCAACGTTTTCCTGCTTTCCCTTCCTTTCAGTTATGCAACGTTTTCCTACCTTCCCCCTTCCTTTCAGTTATGCAACGTTTTCCTACCTTCCCCCTTCCTTTCAGTTATGCAACGTTTTCCTGGCTTCCCCTTCCTTTTAGTTATGCAACGTTTTCCTGGCTTCCCCTTCCTTTTAGTTATGCAACGTTTTCCTACCTTCCCCCTTCCTTTCAGTTATGCAACGTTTTCCTGCCTTCCCCTTCCTTTCAGTTATGCAACGTTTTCCTGGCTTCCCCTTCCTTTCAGTTATGCAACGTTTTCCTGCCTTCCCCTTCCTTTCAGTTATGCAACGTTTTCCTACCTTCCCCCTTCCTTTCAGTTATGCAACGTTTTCCTACCTTCCCCCTTCCTTTCAGTTATGCAACGTTTTCCTGGCTTCCCCTTCCTTTCAGTTATGCAACGTTTTCCTACCTTCCCCCTTCCTTTCAGTTATGCAACGTTTTCCTGCCTTCCCCTTCCTTTCAGTTATGCAACGTTTTCCTACCTTCCCCCTTCCTTTCAGTTATGCAACGTTTTCCTACCTTCCCCCTTTCTTTCAGTTATGCAACGTTTTCCTGGCTTCCCCTTCCTTTCAGTTACGCAACGTTTTCCTACCTTCCCCCTTCCTTTCAGTTATGCAACGTTTTCCTGCCTTCCCCTTCCTTTCAGTTATGCAACGTTTTCCTGGCTTCCCCTTCCTTTCAGTTATGCAACGTTTTCCTGGCTTCCCCTTCCTTTCAGTTATGCAACGTTTTCCTGGCTTCCCCCTTCCTTTCAGTTATGCAACGTTTTCCTGGCTTCCCCCTTCCTTTCAGTTATGCAACGTTTTCCTGCTTTCCCCCTTCCTTTCAGTTATGCAACGTTTTCCTACCTTCCCCCTTCCTTTCAGTTATGCAACGTTTTCCTACCTTCCCCCTTCCTTTCAGTTATGCAACGTTTTCCTGGCTTCCCCTTCCTTTCAGTTATGCAACGTTTTCCTGGCTTCCCCTTCCTTTCAGTTATGCAACGTTTTCCTGGCTTCCCCTTCCTTTCAGTTATGCAACGTTTTCCTGGCTTCCCCTTCCTTTCAGTTATGCAACGTTTTCCTGGCTTCCCCTTCCTTTCAGTTATGCAACGTTTTCCTGGCTTCCCCTTCCTTTCAGTTATGCAACGTTTTCCTGGCTTCCCCTTCCTTTCAGTTATGCAACGTTTTCCTGGCTTCCCCTTTCTTTCAGTTATGCAACGTTTTCCTGGCTTCCCCTTTCTTTCAGTTATGCAACGTTTTCCTGGCTTCCCCTTCCTTTCAGTTATGCAACGTTTTCCTGGCTTCCCCTTCCTTTTAGTTATGCAACGTTTTCCTGGCTTCCCCTTCCTTTTAGTTATGCAACGTTTTCCTACCTTCCCCCTTCCTTTCAGTTATGCAACGTTTTCCTCGCTTCCCCTTCCTTTTAGTTATGCAACGTTTTCCTGGCTTCCCCTTCCTTTTAGTTATGCAACGTTTTCCTACCTTCCCCCTTCCTTTTAGTTATGCAACGTTTTCCTACCTTCCCCCTTCCTTTCAGTTATGCAACGTTTTCCTGCCTTCCCCTTCCTTTCAGTTATGCAACGTTTTCCTACCTTCCCCCTTCCTTTCAGTTATGCAACGTTTTCCTGGCTTCCCCTTTCTTTCAGTTATGAAACGTTTTCCTGGCTTCCCCTTCCTTTCAGTTATGCAACGTTTTCCTACCTTCCCCCTTCCTTTCAGTTATGCAACGTTTTCCTGCCTTCCCCTTCCTTTCAGTTATGCAACGTTTTCCTGGCTTCCCCTTCCTTTCAGTTATGCAACGTTTTCCTGGCTTCCCCTTCCTTTCAGTTATGCAACGTTTTCCTGGCTTCCCCTTCCTTTCAGTTATGCAACGTTTTCCTGGCTTCCCCTTCCTTTCAGTTATGCAACGTTTTCCTGGCTTCCCCTTCCTTTCAGTTATGCAACGTTTTCCTGGCTTCCCCTTCCTTTCAGTTATGCAACGTTTTCCTGGCTTCCCCTTCCTTTCAGTTATGCAACGTTTTCCTGGCTTCCCCTTCCTTTCAGTTATGCAACGTTTTCCTGCCTTCCCCTTCCTTTCAGTTATGCAACGTTTTCCTGCCTTCCCCTTCCTTTCAGTTATGCAACGTTTTCCTGCCTTCCCCTTCCTTTCAGTTATGCAACGTTTTCCTGGCTTCCCCTTCCTTTCAGTTATGCAACGTTTTCCTGCCTTCCCCTTCCTTTCAGTTATGCAACGTTTTCCTGGCTTCCCCCTTCCTTTCAGTTATGCAACGTTTTCCTGGCTTCCCCTTCCTTTCAGTTATGCAACGTTTTCCTGCCTTCCCCTTCCTTTCAGTTATGCAACGTTTTCCTGCCTTCCCCTTCCTTTCAGTTATGCAACGTTTTCCTGGCTTCCCCCTTCCTTTCAGTTATGCAACGTTTTCCTGGCTTCCCCTTCCTTTCAGTTATGCAACGTTTTCCTGCCTTCCCCTTCCTTTCAGTTATGCAACGTTTTCCTGGCTTCCCCTTCCTTTCAGTTATGCAACGTTTTCCTGGCTTCCCCCTTCCTTTCAGTTATGCAACGTTTTCCTGGCTTCCCCTTCCTTTCAGTTATGCAACGTTTTCCTGGCTTCCCCCTTCCTTTCAGTTATGCAACGTTTTCCTGGCTTCCCCTTCCTTTCAGTTATGCAACGTTTTCCTGGCTTCCCCCTTCCTTTCAGTTATGCAACGTTTTCCTGCCTTCCCCTTCCTTTAAGTTATGCAACGTTTTCCTGGCTTCCCCCTTCCTTTCAGTTATGCAACGTTTTCCTGGCTTCCCCTTCCTTTCAGTTATGCAACGTTTTCCTGGCTTCCCCTTCCTTTCAGTTATGCAACGTTTTCCTGGCTTCCCCCTTCCTTTCAGTTATGCAACGTTTTCCTGCCTTCCCCTTCCTTTCAGTTATGCAACGTTTTCCTGGCTTCCCCCTTCCTTTCAGTTATGCAACGTTTTCCTGCCTTCCCCTTCCTTTAAGTTATGCAACGTTTTCCTGGCTTCCCCCTTCCTTTCAGTTATGCAACGTTTTCCTGGCTTCCCCTTCCTTTCAGTTATGCAACGTTTTCCTGGCTTCCCCCTTCCTTTCAGTTATGCAACGTTTTCCTGGCTTCCCCTTCCTTTCAGTTATGCAACGTTTTCCTGGCTTCCCCCTTCCTTTCAGTTATGCAACGTTTTCCTGCCTTCCCCTTCCTTTCAGTTATGCAACGTTTTCCTGGCTTCCCCCTTCCTTTCAGTTATGCAACGTTTTCCTACCTTCCCCTTCCTTTCAGTTATGCAACGTTTTCCTGGCTTCCCCTTCCTTTCAGTTATGCAACGTTTTCCTACCTTCCCCTTCCTTTCAGTTATGCAACGTTTTCCTGGCTTCCCCTTCCTTTCAGTTATGCAACGTTTTCCTGCCTTCCCCTTCCTTTCAGTTATGCAACGTTTTCCTGGCTTCCCCCTTCCTTTCAGTTATGCAACGTTTTCCTGGCTTCCCCTTCCTTTCAGTTATGCAACGTTTTCCTGCCTTCCCCTTCCTTTCAGTTATGCAACGTTTTCCTGGCTTCCCCCTTCCTTTCAGTTATGCAACGTTTTCCTGGCTTCCCCTTCCTTTCAGTTATGCAACGTTTTCCTGGCTTCCCCTTCCTTTCAGTTACGCAACGTTTTCCTGGCTTCCCCCTTCCTTTCAGTTATGCAACGTTTTCCTACCTTCCCCCTTCCTTTCAGTTATGCAATGTTTTCCTACCTTCCCCCTTCCTTTCAGTTATGCAACGTTTTCCTACCTTCCCCTTCCTTTCAGTTATGCAACGTTTTCCTGGCTTCCCCTTCCTTTCAGTTATGCAACGTTTTCCTACCTTCCCCCTTCCTTTCAGTTATGCAACGTTTTCCTGCCTTCCCCTTCCTTTCAGTTATGCAACGTTTTCCTACCTTCCCCCTTCCTTTCAGTTATGCAACGTTTTCCTACCTTCCCCCTTTCTTTCAGTTATGCAACGTTTTCCTGGCTTCCCCTTCCTTTCAGTTATGCAACGTTTTCCTACCTTCCCCCTTCCTTTCAGTTATGCAACGTTTTCCTGCCTTCCCCTTCCTTTCAGTTATGCAACGTTTTCCTGGCTTCCCCTTCCTTTCAGTTATGCAACGTTTTCCTGGCTTCCCCTTCCTTTCAGTTATGCAACGTTTTCCTGGCTTCCCCCTTCCTTTCAGTTATGCAACGTTTTCCTGGCTTCCCCCTTCCTTTCAGTTATGCAACGTTTTCCTGCTTTCCCCCTTCCTTTCAGTTATGCAACGTTTTCCTACCTTCCCCCTTCCTTTCAGTTATGCAACGTTTTCCTACCTTCCCCCTTCCTTTCAGTTATGCAACGTTTTCCTGGCTTCCCCTTCCTTTCAGTTATGCAACGTTTTCCTGGCTTCCCCTTCCTTTCAGTTATGCAACGTTTTCCTGGCTTCCCCTTCCTTTCAGTTATGCAACGTTTTCCTGGCTTCCCCTTCCTTTCAGTTATGCAACGTTTTCCTGGCTTCCCCTTCCTTTCAGTTATGCAACGTTTTCCTGGCTTCCCCTTCCTTTCAGTTATGCAACGTTTTCCTGGCTTCCCCTTCCTTTCAGTTATGCAACGTTTTCCTGGCTTCCCCTTTCTTTCAGTTATGCAACGTTTTCCTGGCTTCCCCTTTCTTTCAGTTATGCAACGTTTTCCTGGCTTCCCCTTCCTTTCAGTTATGCAACGTTTTCCTGGCTTCCCCTTCCTTTTAGTTATGCAACGTTTTCCTGGCTTCCCCTTCCTTTTAGTTATGCAACGTTTTCCTACCTTCCCCCTTCCTTTCAGTTATGCAACGTTTTCCTCGCTTCCCCTTCCTTTTAGTTATGCAACGTTTTCCTGGCTTCCCCTTCCTTTTAGTTATGCAACGTTTTCCTACCTTCCCCCTTCCTTTTAGTTATGCAACGTTTTCCTACCTTCCCCCTTCCTTTCAGTTATGCAACGTTTTCCTGCCTTCCCCTTCCTTTCAGTTATGCAACGTTTTCCTACCTTCCCCCTTCCTTTCAGTTATGCAACGTTTTCCTGGCTTCCCCTTTCTTTCAGTTATGCAACGTTTTCCTGGCTTCCCCTTCCTTTCAGTTATGCAACGTTTTCCTACCTTCCCCCTTCCTTTCAGTTATGCAACGTTTTCCTGCCTTCCCCTTCCTTTCAGTTATGCAACGTTTTCCTGGCTTCCCCTTCCTTTCAGTTATGCAACGTTTTCCTGGCTTCCCCTTCCTTTCAGTTATGCAACGTTTTCCTGGCTTCCCCTTCCTTTCAGTTATGCAACGTTTTCCTGGCTTCCCCTTCCTTTCAGTTATGCAACGTTTTCCTGGCTTCCCCTTCCTTTCAGTTATGCAACGTTTTCCTGGCTTCCCCTTCCTTTCAGTTATGCAACGTTTTCCTGGCTTCCCCTTCCTTTCAGTTATGCAACGTTTTCCTGCCTTCCCCTTCCTTTCAGTTATGCAACGTTTTCCTGCCTTCCCCTTCCTTTCAGTTATGCAACGTTTTCCTGCCTTCCCCTTCCTTTCAGTTATGCAACGTTTTCCTGCCTTCCCCTTCCTTTCAGTTATGCAACGTTTTCCTGGCTTCCCCTTCCTTTCAGTTATGCAACGTTTTCCTGCCTTCCCCTTCCTTTCAGTTATGCAACGTTTTCCTGGCTTCCCCCTTCCTTTCAGTTATGCAACGTTTTCCTGGCTTCCCCTTCCTTTCAGTTATGCAACGTTTTCCTGCCTTCCCCTTCCTTTCAGTTATGCAACGTTTTCCTGCCTTCCCCTTCCTTTCAGTTATGCAACGTTTTCCTGGCTTCCCCCTTCCTTTCAGTTATGCAACGTTTTCCTGGCTTCCCCTTCCTTTCAGTTATGCAACGTTTTCCTGCCTTCCCCTTCCTTTCAGTTATGCAACGTTTTCCTGGCTTCCCCTTCCTTTCAGTTATGCAACGTTTTCCTGGCTTCCCCCTTCCTTTCAGTTATGCAACGTTTTCCTGGCTTCCCCTTCCTTTCAGTTATGCAACGTTTTCCTGGCTTCCCCCTTCCTTTCAGTTATGCAACGTTTTCCTGGCTTCCCCTTCCTTTCAGTTATGCAACGTTTTCCTGGCTTCCCCCTTCCTTTCAGTTATGCAACGTTTTCCTGCCTTCCCCTTCCTTTAAGTTATGCAACGTTTTCCTGGCTTCCCCCTTCCTTTCAGTTATGCAACGTTTTCCTGGCTTCCCCTTCCTTTCAGTTATGCAACGTTTTCCTGGCTTCCCCTTCCTTTCAGTTATGCAACGTTTTCCTGGCTTCCCCCTTCCTTTCAGTTATGCAACGTTTTCCTGCCTTCCCCTTCCTTTCAGTTATGCAACGTTTTCCTGGCTTCCCCCTTCCTTTCAGTTATGCAACGTTTTCCTGCCTTCCCCTTCCTTTAAGTTATGCAACGTTTTCCTGGCTTCCCCCTTCCTTTCAGTTATGCAACGTTTTCCTGGCTTCCCCTTCCTTTCAGTTATGCAACGTTTTCCTGGCTTCCCCCTTCCTTTCAGTTATGCAACGTTTTCCTGGCTTCCCCTTCCTTTCAGTTATGCAACGTTTTCCTGGCTTCCCCCTTCCTTTCAGTTATGCAACGTTTTCCTGCCTTCCCCTTCCTTTCAGTTATGCAACGTTTTCCTGGCTTCCCCCTTCCTTTCAGTTATGCAACGTTTTCCTACCTTCCCCTTCCTTTCAGTTATGCAACGTTTTCCTGGCTTCCCCTTCCTTTCAGTTATGCAACGTTTTCCTACCTTCCCCTTCCTTTCAGTTATGCAACGTTTTCCTGGCTTCCCCTTCCTTTCAGTTATGCAACGTTTTCCTGCCTTCCCCTTCCTTTCAGTTATGCAACGTTTTCCTGGCTTCCCCCTTCCTTTCAGTTATGCAACGTTTTCCTGGCTTCCCCTTCCTTTCAGTTATGCAACGTTTTCCTGCCTTCCCCTTCCTTTCAGTTATGCAACGTTTTCCTGGCTTCCCCCTTCCTTTCAGTTATGCAACGTTTTCCTGGCTTCCCCTTCCTTTCAGTTATGCAACGTTTTCCTGGCTTCCCCTTCCTTTCAGTTACGCAACGTTTTCCTGGCTTCCCCCTTCCTTTCAGTTATGCAACGTTTTCCTACCTTCCCCCTTCCTTTCAGTTATGCAATGTTTTCCTACCTTCCCCTATCCTTTCAGTTATGCAACGTTTTCCTGGCTTCCCCTTCCTTTCAGTTATGCAACGTTTTCCTACCTTCCCCTTCCTTTCAGTTATGCAACGTTTTCCTGGCTTCCCCCTTCCTTTCAGTTATGCAACGTTTTCCTACCTTCCCCTTCCTTTCAGTTATGCAACGTTTTCCTGGCTTCCCCTTCCTTTCAGTTATGCAACGTTTTCCTACCTTCCCCTTCCTTTCAGTTATGCAACGTTTTCCTGGCTTCCCCTTCCTTTCAGTTATGCAACGTTTTCCTACCTTCCCCTTCCTTTCAGTTATGCAACGTTTTCCTGGCTTCCCCCTTCCTTTCAGTTATGCAACGTTTTCCTGGCTTCCCCTTCCTTTCAGTTATGCAACGTTTTCCTGCCTTCCCCTTCCTTTCAGTTATGCAACGTTTTCCTGGCTTCCCCCTTCCTTTCAGTTATGCAACGTTTTCCTGGCTTCCCCTTCCTTTCAGTTATGCAACGTTTTCCTGGCTTCCCCTTCCTTTCAGTTATGCATCGTTTTCCTGGCTTCCCCCTTCCTTTCAGTTATGCAACGTTTTCCTACCTTCCCCCTTCCTTTCAGTTATGCAACGTTTTCCTACCTTCCCCTTCCTTTCAGTTATGCAACGTTTTCCTGGCTTCCCCCTTCCTTTCAGTTATGCAACGTTTTCCTGGCTTCCCCTTCCTTTCAGTTATGCAACGTTTTCCTACCTTCCCCCTTCCTTTCAGTTATGCAACGTTTTCCTACCTTCCCCCTTCCTTTCAGTTATGCAACGTTTTCCTGGCTTCCCCTTCCTTTCAGTTATGCAACGTTTTCCTGCCTTCCCCTTCCTTTCAGTTATGCAACGTTTTCCTACCTTCCCCTTCCTTTCAGTTATGCAACGTTTTCCTGCCTTCCCCCTTCCTTTCAGTTATGCAACGTTTTCCTACCTTCCCCCTTCCTTTCAGTTATGCAACGTTTTCCTGGCTTCCCCCTTCCTTTCAGTTATGCAACGTTTTCCTACCTTCCCCTTCCTTTCAGTTATGCAACGTTTTCCTGGCTTCCCCTTCCTTTCAGTTATGCAACGTTTTCCTGCCTTCCCCTTCCTTTCAGTTATGCAACGTTTTCCTACCTTCCCCCTTCCTTTCAGTTATGCAACGTTTTCCTACCTTCCCCTTCCTTTCAGTTATGCAACGTTTTCCTGGCTTCCCCTTTCTTTCAGTTATGCAACGTTTTCCTGGCTTCCCCTTCCTTTCAGTTATGCAACGTTTTCCTACCTTCCCCCTTCCTTTCAGTTATGCAACGTTTTCCTACCTTCCCCCTTCCTTTCAGTTATGCAACGTTTTCCTGGCTTCCCCTTCCTTTCAGTTATGCAACGTTTTCCTGGCTTCCCCTTCCTTTCAGTTATGCAACGTTTTCCTACCTTCCCCCTTCCTTTCAGTTATGCAACGTTTTCCTACCTTCCCCTTCCTTTCAGTTATGCAACGTTTTCCTGGCTTCCCCTTCCTTTCAGTTATGCAACGTTTTCCTGCCTTCCCCTTCCTTTCAGTTATGCAACGTTTTCCTACCTTCCCCCTTCCTTTCAGTTATGCAACGTTTTCCTACCTTCCCCTTCCTTTCAGTTATGCAACGTTTTCCTGGCTTCCCCTTTCTTTCAGTTATGCAACGTTTTCCTGGCTTCCCCTTCCTTTCAGTTATGCAACGTTTTCCTACCTTCCCCCTTCCTTTCAGTTATGCAACGTTTTCCTACCTTCCCCCTTCCTTTCAGTTATGCAACGTTTTCCTGGCTTCCCCTTCCTTTCAGTTATGCAACGTTTTCCTGCCTTCCCCTTCCTTTCAGTTATGCAACGTTTTCCTACCTTCCCCTTCCTTTCAGTTATGCAACGTTTTCCTGCCTTCCCCCTTCCTTTCAGTTATGCAACGTTTTCCTACCTTCCCCCTTCCTTTCAGTTATGCAACGTTTTCCTGGCTTCCCCCTTCCTTTCAGTTATGCAACGTTTTCCTACCTTCCCCTTCCTTTCAGTTATGCAACGTTTTCCTGGCTTCCCCTTCCTTTCAGTTATGCAACGTTTTCCTGCCTTCTCCTTCCTTTCAGTTATGCAACGTTTTCCTACCTTCCCCCTTCCTTTCAGTTATGCAACGTTTTCCTACCTTCCCCTTCCTTTCAGTTATGCAACGTTTTCCTGGCTTCCCCCTTCCTTTCAGTTATGCAACGTTTTCCTACCTTCCCCCTTCCTTTCAGTTATGCAACGTTTTCCTGCCTTCCCCCTTCCTTTCAGTTATGCAACGTTTTCCTGGCTTCCCCTTCCTTTCAGTTATGCAACGTTTTCCTGCCTTCCCCCTTCCTTTTAGTTATGCAACGTTTTCCTGGCTTCCCCCTTCCTTTCAGTTATGCAACGTTTTCCTGCCTTCCCCCTTCCTTTTAGTTATGCAACGTTTTCCTGGCTTCCCCCTTCCTTTCAGTTATGCAACTTTTTCCTGGCTTCCCCTTCCTTTCAGTTATGCAACGTTTTCCTGGCTTCCCCTTCCTTTCAGTTATGCAACGTTTTCCTGCCTTCCCCTTCCTTTCAGTTATGCAACGTTTTCCTACCTTCCCCCTTCCTTTCAGTTATGCAACGTTTTCCTGCCTTCCCCTTCCTTTTAGTTATGCAACGTTTTCCTGGCTTCCCCTTCCTTTCAGTTATGCAACGTTTTCCTGGCTTCCCCTTCCTTTCAGTTATGCAACGTTTTCCTACCTTCCCCCTTCCTTTCAGTTATGCAACGTTTTCCTACCTTCCCCCTTCCTTTCAGTTATGCAACGTTTTCCTGGCTTCCCCCTTCCTTTCAGTTATGCAACGTTTTCCTACCTTCCCCCTTCCTTTCAGTTATGCAACGTTTTCCTGCCTTCCCCCTTCCTTTCAGTTATGCAACGTTTTCCTGGCTTCCCCTTCCTTTCAGTTATGCAACGTTTTCCTGCCTTCCCCCTTCCTTTCAGTTATGCAACGTTTTCCTGGCTTCCCCCTTCCTTTCAGTTATGCAACGTTTTCCTGCCTTCCCCCTTCCTTTTAGTTATGCAACGTTTTCCTGGCTTCCCCCTTCCTTTCAGTTATGCAACGTTTTCCTGGCTTCCCCTTCCTTTCAGTTATGCAACGTTTTCCTGGCTTCCCCTTCCTTTCAGTTATGCAACGTTTTCCTGCCTTCCCCTTCCTTTCAGTTATGCAACGTTTTCCTACCTTCCCCCTTCCTTTCAGTTATGCAACGTTTTCCTGCCTTCCCCTTCCTTTTAGTTATGCAACGTTTTCCTGGCTTCCCCTTCCTTTCAGTTATGCAACGTTTTCCTGGCTTCCCCTTCCTTTCAGTTATGCAACGTTTTCCTGGCTTCCCCTTCCTTTCAGTTATGCAACGTTTTCCTGGCTTCCCCTTCCTTTCAGTTATGCAACGTTTTCCTGGCTTCCCCTTCCTTTCAGTTATGCAACGTTTTCCTGGCTTCCCCTTCCTTTCAGTTATGCAACGTTTTCCTGCCTTCCCCTTCCTTTCAGTTATGCAACGTTTTCCTGGCTTCCCCTTCCTTTCAGTTATGCAACGTTTTCCTGCCTTCCCCTTCCTTTCAGTTATGCAACGTTTTCCTGCCTTCCCCTTCCTTTCAGTTATGCAACGTTTTCCTGGCTTCCCCTTCCTTTCAGTTATGCAACGTTTTCCTGGCTTCCCCTTCCTTTCAGTTATGCAACGTTTTCCTGGCTTCCCCTTCCTTTCAGTTATGCAACGTTTTCCTGGCTTCCCCTTCCTTTCAGTTATGCAACGTTTTCCTGGCTTCCCCTTCCTTTCAGTTATGCAACGTTTTCCTGGCTTCCCCTTCCTTTCAGTTATGCAACGTTTTCCTACCTTCCCCCTTCCTTTCAGTTATGCAACGTTTTCCTACCTTCCCCCTTCCTTTCAGTTATGCAACGTTTTCCTACCTTCCCCTTCCTTTCAGTTATGCAACGTTTTCCTGGCTTCCCCTTCCTTTCAGTTATGCAACGTTTTCCTGGCTTCCCCTTCCTTTCAGTTATGCAACGTTTTCCTACCTTCCCCCTTCCTTTCAGTTATGCAACGTTTTCCTGCCTTCCCCTTCCTTTTAGTTATGCAAAGTTTTCCTGGCTTCCCCTTCCTTTCAGTTATGCAACGTTTTCCTACCTTCCCCCTTCCTTTCAGTTATGCAACGTTTTCCTACCTTCCCCCTTCCTTTCAGTTATGCAACGTTTTCCTGCTTTCCTCCTTCCTTTCAGTTATGCAACGTTTTCCTGGCTTTCCCTTCCTTTCAGTTATGCAACGTTTTCCTGGCTTCCCCCTTCCTTTCAGTTATGCAACGTTTTCCTGCTTTCCCCCTCTCTTTCAGTTATGCAACGTTTTCCTGGCTTCCCCCTTCCTTTCAGTTATGCGACGTTTTCCTGCTTTCCCCCTCTCTTTCAGTTATGCAACGTTTTCCTGGCTTCCCCCTTCCTTTCAGTTATGCAACGTTTTCCTGGCTTCCCCTTCCTTTCAGTTATGCAACGTTTTCCTGGCTTCCCCCTTCCTTTCAGTTATGCAACGTTTTCCTGCTTTCCCCCTCTCTTTCAGTTATGCAACGTTTTCCTGGCTTCCCCCTTCCTTTCAGTTATGCAACGTTTTTCTGGCTTCCCCCTTCCTTTCAGTTATGCAACGTTTTCCTGCTTTCCCCCTCTCTTTCAGTTATGCAACGTTTTCCTGCCTTCGCCTTCCTTACAGTTATGCAACGTTTTCCTGCCTTCCCCCTTCCTTTCAGTTATGCAACGTTTTCCTGCCTTCCCCTTCCTTTCAGTTATGCAACGTTTTCCTGCCTTCCCCTTCCTTTCAGTTATGCAACGTTTTCCTGCCTTCCCCTTCCTTTCAGTTATGCAACGTTTTCCTGCCTTCCCCTTCCTTTCAGTTATGCAACGTTTTCCTGCCTTCCCCTTCCTTTCAGTTATGCAACGTTTTCCTGGCTTCCCCTTCCTTTCAGTTATGCAACGTTTTCCTGCCTTCCCCCTTCCTTTCAGTTATGCAACGTTTTCCTGCCTTCCCCCTTCCTTTCAGTTATGCAACGTTTTCCTGCCTTCCCCCTTCCTTTCAGTTATGCAACGTTTTCCTGGCTTCCCCCTTCCTTTCAGTTATGCAACGTTTTCCTGGCTTCCCCTTCCTTTCAGTTATGCAACGTTTTCCTACCTTCCCCTTCCTTTCAGTTATGCAACGTTTTCCTGCCTTCCCCTTCCTTTCAGTTATGCAACGTTTTCCTACCTTCCCCTTCCTTTCAGTTATGCAACGTTTTCCTGCCTTCCCCTTCCTTTCAGTTATGCAACGTTTTCCTGGCTTCCCCTTCCTTTCAGTTATGCAACGTTTTCCTGCCTTCCCCTTCCTTTCAGTTATGCAACGTTTTCCTGGCTTCCCCTTCCTTTCAGTTATGCAACGTTTTCCTGCCTTCCCCCTTCCTTTCAGTTATGCAACGTTTTCCTGCCTTCCCCCTTCCTTTCAGTTATGCAACGTTTTCCTGCCTTCCCCCTTCCTTTCAGTTATGCAACGTTTTCCTGGCTTCCCCTTCCTTTCAGTTATGCAACGTTTTCCTGCCTTCCCCTTCCTTTCAGTTATGCAACGTTTTCCTGGCTTCCCCTTCCTTTCAGTTATGCAACGTTTTCCTGCCTTCCCCCTTCCTTTCAGTTATGCAACGTTTTCCTGCCTTCCCCCTTCCTTTCAGTTATGCAACGTTTTCCTGCCTTCCCCCTTCCTTTCAGTTATGCAACGTTTTCCTGCCTTCCCCCTTCCTTTCAGTTATGCAACGTTTTCCTGGCTTCCCCTTCCTTTCAGTTATGCAACGTTTTCCTGGCTTCCCCTTCCTTTCAGTTATGCAACGTTTTCCTGCCTTCCCCTTCCTTTCAGTTATGCAACGTTTTCCTACCTTCCCCCTTCCTTTCAGTTATGCAACGTTTTCCTGCCTTCCCCTTCCTTTCAGTGTTGCAACGTTTTCCTGCCTTCCCCTTCCTTTCAGTTATGCAACGTTTTCCTGCCTTCCCCCTTCCTTTCAGTTATGCAACGTTTTCCTGCCTTCCCCCTTCCTTTCAGTTATGCAACGTTTTCCTGGCTTCCCCTTCCTTTCAGTTATGCAACGTTTTCCTGGCTTCCCCTTCCTTTCAGTTATGCAACGTTTTCCTGGCTTCCCCTTCCTTTCAGTTATGCAACGTTTTCCTGGCTTCCCCTTCCTTTCAGTTATGCAACGTTTTCCTGGCTTCCCCCTTCCTTTCAGTTATGCAACGTTTTCCTGCTTTCCCCCTCTCTTTCAGTTATGCAACGTTTTCCTGGCTTCCCCCTTCCTTTCAGTAATGCAACGTTTTCCTGGCTTCCCCCTTCCTTTCAGTTATGCAACGTTTTCCTGCTTTCCCCCTCTCTTTCAGTTATGCAACGTTTTCCTGCCTTCGCCTTCCTTACAGTTATGCAACGTTTTCCTGCCTTCCCCCTTCCTTTCAGTTATGCAACGTTTTCCTGCCTTCCCCTTCCTTTCAGTTATGCAACGTTTTCCTGGCTTCCCCTTCCTTTCAGTTATGCAACGTTTTCCTGCCTTCCCCATCCTTTCAGTTATGCAACGTTTTCCTGGCTTCCCCTTCCTTTCAGTTATGCAACGTTTTCCTGCCTTCCCCCTTCCTTTCAGTTATGCAACGTTTTCCTGCTTTCCCCCTCTCTTTCAGTTATGCAACGTTTTCCTGCCTTCGCCTTCCTTACAGTTATGCAACGTTTTCCTGCCTTCCCCCTTCCTTTCAGTTATGCAACGTTTTCCTGCCTTCCCCTTCCTTTCAGTTATGCAACGTTTTCCTGCCTTCCCCCTTCCTTTCAGTTATGCAACGTTTTCCTGGCTTCCCCCTTCCTTTCAGTTATGCAACGTTTTCCTGCCTTCCCCTTCCTTTCAGTTATGCAACGTTTTCCTGCCTTCCCCCTTCCTTTCAGTTATGCAACGTTTTCCTGGCTTCCCCTTCCTTTCAGTTATGCAACGTTTTCCTGCCTTCCCCTTCCTTTCAGTTATGCAACGTTTTCCTGGCTTCCCCTTCCTTTCAGTTATGCAACGTTTTCCTGCCTTCCCCCTTCCTTTCAGTTATGCAACGTTTTCCTGCCTTCCCCCTTCCTTTCAGTTATGCAACGTTTTCCTGCCTTCCCCCTTCCTTTCAGTTATGCAACGTTTTCCTGGCTTCCCCCTTCCTTTCAGTTATGCAACGTTTTCCTGGCTTCCCCTTCCTTTCAGTTATGCAACGTTTTCCTACCTTCCCCTTCCTTTCAGTTATGCAACGTTTTCCTGCCTTCCCCTTCCTTTCAGTTATGCAACGTTTTCCTACCTTCCCCTTCCTTTCAGTTATGCAACGTTTTCCTGCCTTCCCCTTCCTTTCAGTTATGCAACGTTTTCCTACCTTCCCCTTCCTTTCAGTTATGCAACGTTTTCCTGGCTTCCCCTTCCTTTCAGTTATGCAACGTTTTCCTGGCTTCCCCTTCCTTTCAGTTATGCAACGTTTTCCTGCCTTCCCCTTCCTTTCAGTTATGCAACGTTTTCCTGCCTTCCCCCTTCCTTTCAGTTATGCAACGTTTTCCTGGCTTCCCCTTCCTTTCAGTTATGCAACGTTTTCCTGCCTTCCCCTTCCTTTCAGTTATGCAACGTTTTCCTACCTTCCCCTTCCTTTCAGTTATGCAACGTTTTCCTGCCTTCCCCTTCCTTTCAGTTATGCAACGTTTTCCTGCCTTCCCCCTTCCTTTCAGTTATGCAACGTTTTCCTGGCTTCCCCTTCCTTTCAGTTATGCAACGTTTTCCTACCTTCCCCTTCCTTTCAGTTATGCAACGTTTTCCTGCCTTCCCCTTCCTTTCAGTTATGCAACGTTTTCCTACCTTCCCCTTCCTTTCAGTTATGCAACGTTTTCCTGCCTTCCCCTTCCTTTCAGTTATGCAACGTTTTCCTACCTTCCCCTTCCTTTAAGTTATGCAACGTTTTCCTGCCTTCCCCTTCCTTTCAGTTATGCAACGTTTTCCTGGCTTCCCCTTCCTTTCAGTTATGCAACGTTTTCCTGCCTTCCCCTTCCTTTCAGTTATGCAACGTTTTCCTGCCTTCCCCCTTCCTTTCAGTTATGCAACGTTTTCCTGGCTTCCCCTTCCTTTCAGTTATGCAACGTTTTCCTGCCTTCCCCTTCCTTTCAGTTATGCAACGTTTTCCTGGCTTCCCCTTCCTTTCAGTTATGCAACGTTTTCCTGGCTTCCCCTTCCTTTCAGTTATGCAACGTTTTCCTGCCTTCCCCCTTCCTTTCAGTTATGCAACGTTTTCCTGCCTTCCCCCTTCCTTTCAGTTATGCAACGTTTTCCTGCCTTCCCCCTTCCTTTCAGTTATGCAACGTTTTCCTGGCTTCCCCTTCCTTTCAGTTATGCAACGTTTTCCTGGCTTCCCCTTCCTTTCAGTTATGCAACGTTTTCCTACCTTCCCCTTCCTTTCAGTTATGCAACGTTTTCCTGCCTTCCCCTTCCTTTCAGTTATGCAACGTTTTCCTACCTTCCCCTTCCTTTCAGTTATGCAACGTTTTCCTACCTTCCCCTTCCTTTCAGTTATGCAACGTTTTCCTGCCTTCCCCTTCCTTTCAGTTATGCAACGTTTTCCTGCCTTCCCCTTCCTTTCAGTTATGCAACGTTTTCCTACCTTCCCCTTCCTTTCAGTTATGCAACGTTTTCCTGCCTTCCCCTTCCTTTCAGTTATGCAACGTTTTCCTGGCTTCCCCTTCCTTTCAGTTATGCAACGTTTTCCTGCCTTCCCCTTCCTTTCAGTTATGCAACGTTTTCCTGGCTTCCCCTTCCTTTCAGTTATGCAACGTTTTCCTGGCTTCCCCTTCCTTTCAGTTATGCAACGTTTTCCTGGCTTCCCCTTCCTTTCAGTTATGCAACGTTTTCCTGCCTTCCCCCTTCCTTTCAGTTATGCAACGTTTTCCTGCCTTCCCCCTTCCTTTCAGTTATGCAACGTTTTCCTGCCTTCCCCCTTCCTTTCAGTTATGCAACGTTTTCCTGCCTTCCCCCTTCCTTTCAGTTATGCAACGTTTTCCTGCCTTCCCCCTTCCTTTCAGTTATGCAACGTTTTCCTGGCTTCCCCTTCCTTTCAGTTATGCAACGTTTTCCTGGCTTCCCCTTCCTTTCAGTTATGCAACGTTTTCCTGGCTTCCCCTTCCTTTCAGTTATGCAACGTTTTCCTACCTTCCCCCTTCTTTTCAGTTATGCAACGTTTTCCTGCCTTCCCCTTCCTTTCAGTGTTGCAACGTTTTCCTGCCTTCCCCTTCCTTTCAGTTATGCAACGTTTTCCTACCTTCCCCCTTCCTTTCAGTTATGCAACGTTTTCCTGCCTTCCCCCTTCCTTTCAGTTATGCAACGTTTTCCTGCCTTCCCCTTCCTTTCAGTTATGCAACGTTTTCCTGCCTTCCCCCTTCCTTTCAGTTATGCAACGTTTTCCTGGCTTCCCCCTTCCTTTCAGTTATGCAACGTTTTCCTGCCTTCCCCCTTCCTTTCAGTTATGCAACGTTTTCCTGCCTTCCCCCTTCCTTTCAGTTATGCAACGTTTTCCTACCTTCCCCCTTCCTTTCAGTTATGCAACGTTTTCCTGGCTTCCCCCTTCCTTTCAGTTATGCAACGTTTTCCTGCCTTCCCCCTTCCTTTCAGTTATGCAACGTTTTCCTGCCTTCCCCCTTCCTTTCAGTTATGCAACGTTTTCCTGCCTTCCCCCTTCCTTTCAGTTATGCAACGTTTTCCTACCTTCCCCCTTCCTTTCAGTTATGCAACGTTTTCCTGGCTTCCCCTTCCTTTTAGTTATGCAACGTTTTCCTGGCTTCCCCCTTCCTTTCAGTTATGCAACGTTTTCCTGCCTTCCCCCTTCCTTTCAGTTATGCAACGTTTTCCTGCCTTCCCCCTTCCTTTCAGTTATGCAACGTTTTCCTACCTTCCCCCTTCCTTTCAGTTATGCAACGTTTTCCTGCCTTCCCCCTTCCTTTCAGTTATGCAACGTTTTCCTGGCTTCCCCTTCCTTTCAGTTATGCAACGTTTTCCTGCCTTCCCCCTTCCTTTCAGTTATGCAACGTTTTCCTGCCTTCCCCCTTCCTTTCAGTTATGCAACGTTTTCCTACCTTCCCCCTTCCTTTCAGTTATGCAACGTTTTCCTGCCTTCCCCCTTCCTTTCAGTTATGCAACGTTTTCCTGGCTTCCCCTTCCTTTCAGTTATGCAACGTTTTCCTGCCTTCCCCCTTCCTTTCAGTTATGCAACGTTTTCCTGCCTTCCCCCTTCCTTTCAGTTATGCAACGTTTTCCTGCCTTCCCCCTTCCTTTCAGTTATGCAACGTTTTCCTACCTTCCCCCTTCCTTTCAGTTATGCAACGTTTTCCTGCCTTCCCCCTTCCTTTCAGTTATGCAACGTTTTCCTGGCTTCCCCTTCCTTTCAGTTATGCAACGTTTTCCTGCCTTCCCCCTCCCTTTCAGTTATGCAACGTTTTCCTGGCTTCCCCTTCCTTTCAGTTATGCAACGTTTTCCTGCCTTCCCCCTTCCTTTCAGTTATGCAACGTTTTCCTGCCTTCCCCCTTCCTTTCAGTTATGCAACGTTTTCCTGCCTTCCCCCTTCCTTTCAGTTATGCAACGTTTTCCTACCTTCCCCCTTCCTTTCAGTTATGCAACGTTTTCCTGCCTTCCCCCTTCCTTTTAGTTATGCAACGTTTTCCTGGCTTCCCCCTTCCTTTCAGTTATGCAACGTTTTCCTGCTTTCCCCCTCTCTTTCAGTTATGCAACGTTTTCCTGGCTTCCCCCTTCCTTTCAGTTATGCAACGTTTTCCTGCTTTCCCCCTCTCTTTCAGTTATGCAACGTTTTCCTGGCTTCCCCCTTCCTTTCAGTTATGCAACGTTTTCCTGGCTTCCCCTTCCTTTCAGTTATGCAACGTTTTCCTGGCTTCCCCCTTCCTTTCAGTTATGCAACGTTTTCCTGGCTTCCCCTTCCTTTCAGTTATGCAACGTTTTCCTGCTTTCCCCCTTCCTTTCAGTTATGCAACGTTTTCCTGGCTTCCCCTTCCTTTCAGTTATGCAACGTTTTCCTGCTTTCCCTTCCTTTCAGTTATGCAACGTTTTCCTGGCTTCCCCTTCCTTTCAGTTATGCAACGTTTTCCTACCTTCCCCCTTCTTTTCAGTTATGCAACGTTTTCCTGCCTTCCCCTTCCCTTCAGTGTTGCAACGTTTTCCTGCCTTCCCCTTCCTTTCAGTTATGCAACGTTTTCCTACCTTCCCCCTTCCTTTCAGTTATGCAACGTTTTCCTGCCTTCCCCCTTCCTTTCAGTTATGCAACGTTTTCCTGCCTTCCCCCTTCCTTTCAGTTATGCAACGTTTTCCTACCTTCCCCCTTCCTTTCAGTTATGCAACGTTTTCCTGGCTTCCCCTTCCTTTCAGTTATGCAACGTTTTCCTGGCTTCCCCTTCCTTTCAGTTATGCAACGTTTTCCTGCCTTCCCCTTCCTTTCAGTTATGCAACGTTTTCCTGGCTTCCCCTTCCTTTTAGTTATGCAACGTTTTCCTGGCTTCCCCCTTCCTTTCAGTTATGCAACGTTTTCCTGCTTTCCCCCTCTCTTTCAGTTATGCAACGTTTTCCTGGCTTCCCCCTTCCTTTCAGTTATGCAACGTTTTCCTGCTTTCCCCCTCTCTTTCAGTTATGCAACGTTTTCCTGGCTTCCCCCTTCCTTTCAGTTATGCAACGTTTTCCTGGCTTCCCCTTCCTTTCAGTTATGCAACGTTTTCCTGGCTTCCCCTTCCTTTCAGTTATGCAAAGTTTTCCTACCTTCCCCCTTCTTTTCAGTTATGCAACGTTTTCCTGCCTTCCCCTTCCTTTCAGTGTTGCAACGTTTTCCTGCCTTCCCCTTCCTTTCAGTTATGCAACGTTTTCCTACCTTCCCCCTTCCTTTCAGTTATGCAACGTTTTCCTGCCTTCCCCCTTCCTTTCAGTTATGCAACGTTTTCCTGCCTTCCCCCTTCCTTTCAGTTATGCAACGTTTTCCTGGCTTCCCCCTTCCTTTCAGTTATGCAACGTTTTCCTGGCTTCCCCTTCCTTTCAGTTATGCAACGTTTTCCTGCTTTCCCCTTCCTTTCAGTTATGCAACGTTTTCCTGCCTTCCCCCTTCCTTTCAGTTATGCAACGTTTTCCTGCCTTCCCCCTTCCTTTCAGTTATGCAACGTTTTCCTGGCTTCCCCCTTCCTTTCAGTTATGCAACGTTTTCCTGGCTTCCCCCTTCCTTTCAGTTATGCAACGTTTTCCTGCCTTCCCCCTTCCTTTCAGTTATGCAACGTTTTCCTGCCTTCCCCCTTCCTTTCAGTTATGCAACGTTTTCCTGCCTTCCCCCTTCCTTTCAGTTATGCAACGTTTTCCTGGCTTCCCCCTTCCTTTCAGTTATGCAACGTTTTCCTGGCTTCCCCTTCCTTTCAGTTATGCAACGTTTTCCTGGCTTCCCCCTTCCTTTCAGTTATGCAACGTTTTCCTGCTTTCCCCCTCTCTTTCAGTTATGCAACGTTTTCCTGGCTTCCCCCTTCCTTTCAGTTATGCAACGTTTTCCTGGCTTCCCCCTTCCTTTCAGTTATGCAACGTTTTCCTGCTTTCCCCCTCTCTTTCAGTTATGCAACGTTTTCCTGCCTTCGCCTTCCTTACAGTTATGCAACGTTTTCCTGCCTTCCCCTTCCTTTCAGTTATGCAACGTTTTCCTGCCTTCCCCTTCCTTTCAGTTATGCAACGTTTTCCTGGCTTCCCCTTCCTTTCAGTTATGCAACGTTTTCCTGCCTTCCCCTTCCTTTCAGTTATGCAACGTTTTCCTGGCTTCCCCTTCCTTTCAGTTATGCAACGTTTTCCTGCCTTCCCCCTTCCTTTCAGTTATGCAACGTTTTCCTGCCTTCCCCCTTCCTTTCAGTTATGCAACGTTTTCCTGCCTTCCCCTTCCTTTCAGTTATGCAACGTTTTCCTGCCTTCCCTCTTCCTTTCAGTTATGCAACGTTTTCCTGCCTTCCCTCTTCCTTTCAGTTATGCAACGTTTTCCTGCTTTCCCCTTCCTTTCAGTTATGCAAGGTTTTCCTACCTTCCCCCTTCCTTTCAGTTATGCAACGTTTTCCTGCCTTCCCCTTCCTTTCAGTGTTGCAACGTTTTCCTGCCTTCCCCCTTCCTTTCAGTTATGCAACGTTTTCCTGCCTTCCCCTTCCTTTCAGTTATGCAACGTTTTCCTACCTTCCCCCTTCCTTTCAGTTATGCAACGTTTTCCTGCCTTCCCCGTCCTTTCAGTCATGCAACGTTTTCCTGCCTTCCCCTTCCTTTCAGTTATGCAACGTTTTCCTACCTTCCCCCTTCCTTTCAGTAATGCAACGTTTTCCTGCCTTCCCCTTCCTTTCAGTTATGCAACGTTTTCCTACCTTCCCCCTTCCTTTCAGTTATGCAACGTTTTCCTGCCTTCCCCCTTCCTTTCAGTTATCGTTTATCTTTCATAATAACGATGCTGCAGAAATTCATCAATCATAACTATTTTTTAGCAGGTGCTCCGTTTTTAGCCGATTTATAGCCCTTCTAAAAAGTTGCTCTGTCGGTTTAATTTTGAAAACATTTCTCATCATGGTACAACAGATTTAAGGGTTAAGTTATAATCAGTTCTACGTGACATTATGTTAGGATTGAAAGATTCAATCCTCAATATGGGCGATACTAAAATACAATTACAAATTACTTAAGATTTCTATACACTCATGGCTGACAGAACGAGAGCAAACATCCCCCATGAATTAAAGAGTTCCAGACAAAAAATTGTACAAATATACATGATTCTTATTAATAGTTCTCCTAGAAGTCATCATCAGTGATTGCTTATCGACACAATCGTATTCTAGAATTTGAGTGACAAATTTCTAACATTCTCTGCTCCTTTTGATAACCACTGCAAATTATCTTGCTTTATCACAACAGCCATTTACTATCGATTTCTCATTAGTTAGTCTTCTCTGGAATTTGAGTGAGAATAAGCCTTCACAAAGTTTCAGTACTCTTGCGCCAATGGAGGTCTGCTTGCTGTTCTCACTGGTCTTTGCAACTTCCTTGCCCTTTCACAAGAATTTTGTATCAGCCGTGACTGGCAATACAGCAAAGGTTTTCTCAAGTCATAATAAAAAGGAAAAATGATTTAACCATTTTAAATGATATTAAAACACCCACAGAAAATCTGTGATGCTATCGATATCCACCACGTGTTAAGAATGAAAAAAAAAAGTTTTACAACAGTTTATGGTTAAGAACAATTTACAGACAGTCCTGGGTTTCTACCAGTGTAAAATAAAATGAAATACCACGCTGGTAGAATCGGCTTGGGACTGCGGAGTAGCAGTGGCAACAGCACCTTGCTACGGTACCTTAGCACAACACGCCGAGGACAACCTTGTAAAAGAGGAAGATCAGAAATGCAAGAGGACCTTGTACAAACAGAGGTTTCCAACCTACACTACGACCACATGAAAGGGGCGAAAAGTAAACACAACACCTAAGGATAAGCCGAAACAGCGTAGCAAAAACAAAGACATTTACGCTGGTGCGAGAACTGGTTACATACAAACAGAACAGTTATAAACAAAGTGATCTACACATCGGAGGACCCGCCAACAATGGTGTTAATAAATGTGCCAGAAATAATGCAACCTTCAGCTTAGTCGGGAATCCTATACTTCACCTTCAAATTAACTTACATGCTAGAACTGGAAATATGGTATGAATCCTACACCACCCAACGCGGTTACCACTAAATGACCATGACTGCGCACTGATCAGTGTGGACGACTGACACTACTTCCAATCTAACACAGGTGAATGCATTGCATAGCTTGGAGCCGATCAAGATGAGTTGACGTCAATGACAAAGAAGTCTCAGCAACATGGCCAGAAGAGAAGATGAAAGAGAAAAAACCATGGAAACAGCATTGGAGTTGGCATTTGTTGTCAAGCAGCCGAGCACATGTTGGCACAAACCTGCTAATTGCATATATTCCATTTATTTTGCTTGAAGAATCCCCACTGATAGTGGATGTGTAAACAGAAAAATAGACATAAAAATTGTTGCTTTGTTTATTTTCATAACATATTGCTGTTTTGACACGACGCTACCAAAAAAGACATCAGTATTGGATTTCACAAAAGTAAATTGCTCAACCTACAAACGTTTATTCCAGCAGGTTTGACTTAATATTAGGGATGTTTTTCAAAGACACCTTTTTCATAATTGTAAAAAGAAAACAGTTTTTAACAAAGCTTTTTCTTGGAGGTATAACTATTTTAGAAGCAGCATTATTTTTCTTTTACAAAAATTAAAATTTACTAATTTAAAAAAAAATTCATTACTTTTGTTGCGTGCAGTTGTTTTAGTATATACTATACACACACACATATATTGATAAAGTATCTTACTTAACGGGGTGGTTCACCAGGAATTTGTTTATGTTGGACGAAGACATCCAAGTTGTAGTCAGGTGGGAAACAGGCAAAGAAAGTTCCACAGGCGTGCACTTCAAAGAAAGCTTTGTTATTGGAATCTATGTTTTGATTTTGGCAGAGATAAAGAGTGGGGAAAATTATTGACAGTGGTTTCAGCTAGACGGGTGTTTATCATGAAAGATTGGCTAGGGGGGACCAGAGATAGGAGCTCAGACAAGCACCTGCCATGGAAATAACGATAAAACAAAGACAGGCTCGCAACCTCTCTTCTGTGGGAGAGAGGTTGCAGGGAAGAGAAAAGGGCATCCCCCACTAAGGCACAAAGTCTATTTTGTACTCTCTCAAGGCAGGATAGGCTGTTTTTAGCAGCTCCTGCCCAAATGTGGCAGCAGTACTCCATCCTTGGACATATTTGGCTTTTAGTACATGTTCCATTTCAAATCAGGAGTAAAGGTCAATCCTAGAAGCTTGTCAAAACATGGAGCTTCACCTGGACGAGAGCCATCCATTTCAATTAATGCCAGATGGGGATCAGAGCATTGATGATGTAAAGATAGGAGCTTGGTTTCAGATGCATTAAAAGTAACCATTCACCTCTTCCCCCACTGTACCATGCACTCTAGATCAGAGGAGAGAGAATCAGAGAGAACTTTGTCATTTATAACCTTTGATGTATTGCCATACATGGTCATGTCATCAGCATAGATGTCAACGAATGATGTAAGTATGTGTTTTGGGAGATCATTGATGTAGGTCAGGAAGAGAGTTGGGCCCAGGGTGGACCCCTGAGGGACTCCAGCATTAACACACGGGGCCTCTGATTTCTGCCAATAAACCACTACTCTTATCAGCCTATCATAGAGAAATGATTTAATAATTGAGAAAACATTTCCAGTTATACCGTAGCTAGAAATCTTGTGAAGTAGGCTCTTATGCCATACCTTTGGTATGTCAAGAGCAATTGCCCTAGAAAGATTGCAATTTTTATCCCATGTATATCAAATTTTGTGTCTTTAAACTGAAAATTGACAGAGTTATTGCGAAGGGAAATGTACACAGACACACACACAGACACATTCACTTTTATAGATATACTAGCATGGGTACCCGGCGTTGCCCGAGTGTTTTGAGGTGCATGCTGAGCAAAAAAGGGTCAATCTTTTTAACTTTGACCCCTATTATGACCACTTAAAATTTATTGTTTAGGGCTCAAATGAAGTTATTAAGTTAGATCCATGTCAAAGGAACCTTTATCTAAAATTTCACGTGTTTAGACCCACAATTGTAGGAAGAGTTTGGTAGAGTTCTCAAAGATCAAATCGTTGAACTTTGACCCCTTAACGCCAAATTTCTGTCCGAAAACCAATCATATTGACTTCTACAAATCTCAGTACCCTGAATATCAAATTTCAAATCTGCAGGCTTAAAATTGACAGTTATTGCATAGAGAA